>NW_011500753.1:0-31027 GCF_000495115.2 Populus euphratica
GTTAACCTTAAACATTAGAACAAAAATTTTGTTTTCTTCCAAGAAAAGACATATAATTATGTATTGATATATTGAGCATAAAAAAAGAGTTTATTAATATCTTGTTAAGAGGTATTGAGCAGATATATAAATTTAATGAGAGTTTATTTATCTAGATAGATTAATGGAAGTTGAATGATGAATACCTTGCTTTGTAGAATTTACAAATTGTTTTTCTATTTTAACGCTTTGATTACTAGAGACTAGTAATAAGCTGGTTGCAGGGGTGTGATTAGTATTTAAAAGTGCATTTTCATCAAGGTTTTATATTATGATTTTGCATTTAAAGTATCAATAACTCATTAACTAAAGCATGTTTTATAATAACATATCTAATAATATAAGATACCTTTAATTTGTGGTAAATGTTCATTTTAAATGCAGGCTTATCACATAAATGAAAGGATTGATTGATGAATTTAAGAACTTAAATTGAAAGGACAAAGAGATGGCCAATCTTAGAAAAGAGATGTCGGTGCAATCCAAATCAGAACACTATTTGGTAATTGGATCATATCTCGAGCTGTAGATCTCAGATTTACGTCTACTTCACATGGATGGAAAGGTAAGACATAGGCCTACAACTTTTATATGGAGCCTAAGATCTAAAAAGGCCATTTTCAAGTCCAAATTGGAGTAAGAACAAAGAAGTCTGAATCTATCCTCCAGCCCGAGCACTGTTCAGGGTTTGGACCATATCTGAAGTTCTAGAAGTCCAAATGATCTGATGTTTTTACACAAGAAATCTGAGACAATTTCCTACAACTTTCATGTTTTCAAGTGGTTTCAATTTTGATGTTATCAATGACGTTTTGGGTAGAGAATAGAAGATAAGGATTGTCACCAAGTCAAGATTTTGTCACCCACTCATTAATTAGTCATCAAATCAATAGTTCCTAATTTTTGCCTATAAAAGGAGGCATTTGCCATGCATTTAGGCATCTAGGTTTCTAGATTAAGATCATGCTCTTGCTTTTTCTCTTTGTATTTTTTGTAATGTTTATGCTTTGCTTTCATTAATATCAAGTTTATGCCTTTCATTTCCTTTCCTTTACTTAGTTAACTCTTATCTTATTTATGTTCTTAATTTATTTATTTATTTTTCTTTCTTTCATTATATTTAGCTAAGTTTTTATGTCAAGGTGAAATGTTACAATAATAGTGTAAGAATAAGTATAATGTAAACTCAATATGTTTTGTATTTGTTATCTTGTTCACTCTTTAATACTTTGCTTGTTAAATGACTAATTTTGATTTATGTTGTATAACACTTGGTATAACAAATGCTTGGTACTTTTATAGTTCATACTGTATGGTATAACCCACACCTGAGCTATGAAAGGAACTTGATTTGTTGTTAATATAAGTTATAATCATGAATGCTTGATGAGATTTACAAGTATCAGCATTAATCGAATAAGATGAGTAATGTAATCATGTTAACAATCTATAATTTGATTGGAACCTCCTTTATGTGTGGTTACCAATTGAATAATAAGAGTTTATACTATACTTGTTTGACATACCATTAGTGAAACATCTAAGCTTGACATTTGTTATTAACATTATTTAATCCTTACATTAATATTCCATCTCAAAATTCTCATCTTTTTCTTCTTCTTCTCCTTCTTTTTCTTTATTATTATTATTATTATTATTATTATTACTACTACTATTATTGTTAGTATTATTACTATTACTACTACTACTACTACTACTACTATTATTATTATTATTGTTGTCGTTGTTGTTGTTATTATTGTTATTATTGTTATTGTTGTTGTATTATTGTTATCTATAATTTATACAATTAACCTTCCTATGGTTCGACCTCGGTCTTGCTGGGTTATTTATTACTTCGACACTCCTGCACTTGGGAGAAGATATTAATCTTTTCGTCGTGTCATTTGGTCACGTACAATTTATGGTAAACTTTGTAGAGTATTCTCTTTATTTAAAAAAAAAACATTGCCGAAAAAGATAACTAGTCGCTTCATAATGAGAATAATCAAGTTTGAACATTTAGATACCACATGAATCTCACAAGAATAAGTGCACCCTCATGCATAGTTTTGCCTCTTGATATATTTCATTTTAATTTTAAGCAAGATATTATTCAACTTTTACCTTTTTTTCATGGCTTAGACTTGGAAAATCCATACTTGTATTTGAGAGAATTTGAAGAGGTTTGTAACACTTATAATGACTTAAATTGTAGCATGAACACCATTAGATTAAAGCTTTTTCCTTTTTCATTAAAAGATAAAGCTAAAACATGAATACAAAATCTTAGGTCATGATCTATTCGTGCTTGGGATGAAATGCAACAATAATTTTTAAAGTTTTTTTATCTCACAGAACAAACTCTTTCAAAAGATAAATCATCACTTTCACTAAAAAAACCAAGAGAAACATTTTACTAATGTTGGGATAGATATCGAGACATGCTTAATTCTTACCCTTATCAGGGTTTTGAAACATAGAGATTAGTTTCATATTCTTATGAAGGGTTAACACCTGAAGATAGACAAATGGTGGAATTAATGTGCAATGGAACTTTTGAAGATAAGACCCTAATGAAGCAATGGAGTACCTAGACTTACTACTTTGTTGCAATGTCGTGGTCGCACAAATTAATTACCCTAGCTTAAAACACAACACACAAGATAGTATAGAGCAAGCAAGAGGTCTATCCTACAAGGAAGATTTAGTTCAGATTTTATGCTATACATTATGCAATTGGGGGGTTTTGGTTTGTTATGATCTAAACTATGAAAGAAATTAAAATAGCAAACAAAATCAATTGAAATCAAAATTTATCAAGAAAACAAACCTTGGTTGCAAGCACACATCCACCAATGAAAATTAGAACCAATCCTTGAAACAAAACTACAATTTATATTCTAAATTTTTATCTTTTCTTAATGTTGGTTAATTAACGGATCCGCCGTATAACTAACCCTAACCAACAAACAATCACAATATCCGCATTAATGATTTAGTTCAATGGCAGCCCTAAGAACTAGATATTTAAGTGTTCTCCCTAAGTTTAATAATGTAGTTTCGCCACAATTATCAAGCTTAGTTGGTTCACAAGTTCATACATCACAACTCCGGGTTTTGATATCAAACTTAGCAATAAATTGTTCACAATAATAACTTAGAGTTCCGCTCTAGCAATTATCAACAACAATCATAGAAAATATCCATAGGAAAACAATCATACTCATTCATAATATAAACTAAAAATAAAAGGAAGAATAAATCTCACCGTTCTTAAAATCCGAAGGTTTATTGTGTCCTTGCAACCAAGAAAAGAGCTTAGCCTTGCATAACTATTGAACAACTACTCTTAAAGAATGAAAAGAGCATGATTTTTTTTAAGGTTTGTAGAGGAGAGAATTTATGTTTCTTAACTTCTGGCTGCTGCCCCTCTTCTCTCCCCTCTCTCTTTCTTTTTATATGCTAGGAAACCCTAGTTCCTAATTTACAAAGTAGTCCTCCCTTAAGTTAACAATTGACATTTAAGTACTTCAATAACTATTTTCCCTAAAAAAAAGAAATAGCCTTGCATGAAATCTTCAAGATCTGACTTAGAGGAGCTAAATTGCTGATATAAAACTTGGATGATGGTTTAGAAGCTTCGAAACGTAATTTGGACTCATTTCTTCACGAAACCTGATTGCTGGCAGAATTCAGTTGTCATCTTTGAAAAATCATATCTCCCTCATCTAACATCATTTTTGGCTGAAATGTGGAGCTTTTATAGACCTCTGAGTCAGGAATCCAAAAAAATTGAGTTTGCATAAATTGGACTTCTAGAGCTCCATATATTGAATTTTGACTAGACAAAGGTCAACAGTGGCAGAATGTGAGATTTGACTTTGAAGGATGTGATTTCCATGATCTTTCTCTTTTTATTTTTCTTGCATTACATTTCCAGAAAGGTATGGATGTTAGCTTTTTAGTGTAATGCCACTTGAATCACTTCATTTCGATCTCTAGAACTCACGCTCTGCACAAAACATTGACTAAATGTCAAATCTGCCAATTATCTCCAATTTACTCCTTTTTGCATTTTTCCTCCAAAAGTGCCTTCAAAACATAAAACAAAGAATATCAAGGCATTTTACATATACAACATGGACAAAACATTAGGTAAATATGGGTGAAACTATCGAATAATATGGTTACATCAAATACCCCCACACTTAGCTCTTGCTCGTCCTCGAGAAAGGATAAATAAAATTAAATTGAAAATAACCATGATCAATCTCTTAATCTCCCATCAATGTCCAAGAGTACAAGCATTATAAATAAGAATATAATAAAAAAGGATAAAATAAATAAATTTTTATGAATTCGTTTACATGCAAACTTCAGAATTCAATCAATCATCGGGATTTAAATGAAATCTATGCCATGCCAAAATGATAGGTCCTCTCACTGATATACACTCTAACACTCATGTGTTTAGGGTTTATGTGTTTAAATCTCTCAAATTCAATCAAAGAGTATGTTCTACCATAAGCTTGCTTTTCAATCTCATCTCCATTACTAACATATTACAAACAATGCATGAATCAAAAAGTCTTATTTTCCGGTTGTAATGGGGCTAAAGGTTAAGGTGAGGTAAAAGAGAGTAAAAGAAAAGGTTCAAATCAAAGAAAGTAGAGCATTTTGAAAAATAATATTTCAAACAAGATATTCCATCAAAGCTCATAAATTTTTCATCTTTAATCACCAATCCTTAACTCCTTCTGATTTTAAGTTCTTTTAACATAAAATCTTAAGAACATAAAGGAACATTTTTTTTCTTTTTTCTTCTTCTTCTTTTTTCTTTCTTTTTTTTTGTAATTTTTCCCATCTTTTCATCAAGCTTCATGATTAGTACTTAAAAGTGCATTTTTATCAAAGTTTTATATCATCATTTTGCACTTGAAGTATCAATAACTCCTTAACTAAAACATGTTTTATAATAATATATCTAATAATATAAGATACCTTTAATTTGTGGTAAATGTTCATTTTAAATGCAGGCCTATCACATAAATAAAGGATTGATTGATGAATTTAAGAATTGAAATTGAAAGGATAAAGAGATGGCCAAACTTAGAAAAGAGATGTCGGTGCAATCCAAACCGGAACACTGTTCGGTAATTGGGTCATATCTGGAGCTATAGATCTCAGATTTAGGTCTACTTTATATGGATGGAAAGGTAAGACATAGACCTACAACATTCATGGAGCCCAAGATCTAAAAAGGCCATTTTCAAGTCCAAATTATTGCAACAACAAAGAAGCCCAAATCTATCATTCAACCTGAGCACTGTTCAGTGTTTTGGCCATATCTGAAGTTCTAGAAGTTGAAATGAGTTGAATGTTTTACATAAGAAAGCTGAGACAATTTCCTACAACTTTCATTTTTTCAAATGGCTCCAATTGTGACGTTATCAATGACGTTTTGGGCAGATAAGAAAAGATAAGGATTGTCACCAAGTCAAGAGTTGGCCACCCACTCATCAATTATCATCAAATCAATAATTCTCAATTTTGGCTTATAAAAGGAGGCATTTGCCATGCATTTAGGCATCTTGGTGTCCAGATCAAGATCATGCTCTTGCCTTCTCTCTTTGTATTTTTTGTAATGTTTATGCTTTGCTTTCATTAATATCAAGTTTATGCTTTTCATTTCCTTTCATTTACTTAGTTAACTTTTATCTTATTTATGTTCTTATTTTGTTTATTTATTTTTCTTTCTTTCATTATGTCTAGCTAAGTTTATTATGTCAAGGTGAAAAGGTTACACTAATGGTGTAAGAATAATTATAGTGTAAAGTTAATATGGACTTTAATGTTTGATACTAACATGTTTTATATTTGTTATCTTGTACTCTTTAATACTTTGCTTGTGAAATGACTAATCTTGATTTATGTTGTATAACACTTGGTACAACAAATGCTTGGCACTTTCATAGCCCATAATGTATGGTATAACCGACACCTGAGCTATGAAAGGAACTTGATTTGTTGTTAACATAAGTTATAATCATGAATGCTTGACGAGATTTACAAGTATTAGCATTAATTGAATAAGATGACTAATGTAATCATGTTAACAATCTATAATCTGATTGGAACCTCCTTTGTGTGTGGTTTCCGATTGACTAATAAGAGTTTATACTATACTTGTTTGACATACCATTAGTGGATCCTCTAACCTTGACATTTATTGTTATCGTTGTTAAATCTTTACGTTAATATTTCATCTCAAAGTTCTCATCTTCTTCTTCTTCTTTTTGTTTATTATTATTATTGTTGTTGTTATTATTATTATTATTATTAGTATTACTACTACTACTACTATTATTATTATTATTATTATTATTATTATTATTGTTGTTGTTGTTGTTATTACTGTTATTATTGTTGTTGTTGTTATTGTTATTGTTGTTGTATTATTGTTATTTATAATTTGTACAATTAACCTCCCTGTGGTTCAACCCCGGTCTTGCCAGGTTATTTATTACTTTGACACTCCTACACTTGGGAGAAGACATCAATCTTTTAGTCGTGTCACATCACTTCTTCTGTCTTTTCATATAATTTCCAACCAGAATTCCATGAAGTATCACAAGTATATGCTCTACTAATCCTTGGCCAGGGGAAAAGGAAAATATATATAAAGTTAAGGCTTATACATGGATAAAGCAAAGAAAAGATAAACAAGCTCAAAAGGGGCTCACTAAGGATAATATGCTTTAGGTTGACTTTTTGGTACAAGTGATTTAAAATTCTTAATGCCTTTATCATCTTCATGTATATTTGTAATAGAATATAATCTCAATAAGATATGAAGCAAGTTCTAGAGATATATATCATTGAAAGAATGCACGCTCAAATAATACAATGTTGAAGGCTCAAAAACTTGCAGTGGTATATGCTCTTTCATTTGATTTATATCTTCATCTATCTCAATTAATTCTCATACATAATACTCATATTCTCAAAAACCAATGGGAGTTAAAAAGATCAAACACAACATTGTCCTCAATGTTGAAATAAAAGCAAAGGAACATAAAAGAATGACAGAAAATAAATTAAAATGCAAAAAAAATAAAAAGATAAGGAAAAAGAAAGCAAAACTGATTTTTTTTTTTGGTGTTGGGTTGCCTCCCAATAAGCGCTTTTGTTTTATGTCATTGGCTTGACATGTGGTATGCTCATTCTTTGTAGATTGGTTCAGCTAACTCTACAGAAGTGATGAGTTCTGTCGTCCAACCTTCATAGAAAGGTTTCAAACGATGTCCATTGACCTTGAGTACTTTGCTGGTTTCTAAACTTGTAATTTCAACTGCACCATAAGGAAAAATATTAGAAACAATAAAGGGTCCAATCCAACGAGAGCGCAATTTTCCAGAAAAAAGTTTCAAACACGAATGATAAAGAAGGACTTTGTCTCCAACATGAAATTCCTTTCTTGTAAGCATTTGGTCATGAAGATTCTTAGTCTTTTCTTTGTAAATCCTTGCATTTTTGTAAGCATCATTTGAAATTTCTTCCAACTCTTGCAGTTGCAATTTTCTTGCAATCCCAACAACATCATAATCCATGTTGCATTGTTTGATGGCCCAAAAAGCTTTGTGTTCAAGCTCCACCGGTAGATGACATGCTTTCCCATAAATCATTCTATAAGGTGACATTCCTATAAGTGATTTATAAGCAGTCCTATAAGCCCAAAGTGCATCTCCAAGACGTAGACTCCAATCTCGTCAGTTAGGTTCTCCCAAATGGACTTGATTTCTCGATTGGAAATTTCAGCTTGGCCATTCGTTTGTGGATGATATGCTGTGGAAGTTCGATGAGTCACATGATATTTGCGAAGCAATGCTTCCATGGAACGATTGCAAAAATGAGTGCTGCGATTACTGATGATAGCTTTAGGGATGCCAAATGACACGATGAAAAGATTGATGCCTTCTCCCAAGTGCAGGAGTGTCGAAGTAATAAATAACCCGGCAAGACCGGGGTTGAACCATAGAGAGGTTAATTGTACAAATTATAAACAACAATTATAAAACAACAATAACAACAACAAAATTATAAACAACGATTATAAACAACAACAATAGTAACAACAATAACAACAACAACAATATTAGTAGCAATAATAATAATAATAATAATAATAGTACTAATAGTAGTAGTAGTAGTAGTAATAGTAGTAGTAGTAATAATAAAGAAAGACAAGAAAAAGAAGATGATCAGAACTTGGAGATGGAAAATTAATGTAAGGATTAAACAATAATAATAACAAATGTCAAGGTTAGAGGTTCCACTAATGGTATGTCAAACAAGTATAGCATAAACTCTTATTATTCAATTGGAAACCACACATAAAGGAGGTTCCAACCAAATTATAGATTGTTAACATGATTACATTAGTCATCTTATTCGATTAATGCTAATACTTGTAAATCTCGTCAAGCATTCATGATTATAACTTATGTTGACAACAAATCAAGTTCCTTTCATAGCTCAGGTGTCGGTTATACCATACAGTATGGGCTATGAGAGTGCCAAGCATTTGTTGTACCAAGTGTTATACAACATAAATCAAGATTAGTCATTTAACAAGCAAAGTATTAAAGAGTGAACAAGATAGCAAATACAAAACATGTTAGTATCAAACATTAAAGTCCATATTAAGTTTACACTATACTTATTCTTACACCATTAGTGTAGCCTTTTCACCTTGACATAATAAACTTAGCTAGACATAATGAAAGAAAGCAAAATAAATAAACAAAATAAAAACATAAATAAGATAAAAGTTAACTAAGAAAATGAAAGGAAATGAAAGACATAAACTTGATATTAATGAAAGCAAAGCATAAGCAATACAAAAAATACAAAGAGAGAAAGGAAGAGCATGATCTTGATCTGGAAACCAAGATGCCTAAATGCATGGTAAATGCCTCCTTTTATAGGCAAAAATTGGGAACTATTGATTTGATGACTAATTGATGAGTGGGTGGCCAAATCTTGACTTGGTGACAATCCTTATCTTCTCTTGTCTACCCAAAACGTCATTAATAACATCAAAATTGGAGCCACTTGAAACATGAAAGTTGTAGGCAATTGTCTCGGCTTTCTTGTGTAAACAATTCAGCTTATTTGGACTTCTAGAACTCTAGATATGGCCCAAATACTGAATAGTGCTCGGGCTGGAAGATAGCTTCGGGCTTCTTTGTTGTTGCAATAATTTGGACTTGAAAATGGCCTTTTTAGATCTTGGTCTCCATATAAAAGTTGTAGGCCTATGTCTTACCTTTCCATCCATATAAAGTAGACCTAAATCTGAGATCTATAGCTCCAGATATGACCCAATTACCGAACAGTGTTCCTGTTTGGATTGCACCGACATCTCTTTTCTAATTTTGCTCATCTCTTTGCCCTTGCAATTTAAGTTCTTAAAGTCATCAATCAATTCTTTCATTTATGTGATAGGCCTGCATTTAAAATGAATATTTTCCATAAATTAAAGGTATCTTATATTATTAGATATATTATTATAAAACATGCTTTAGTTAAGGAGTTATTGATACTTCAAGTGCAAAATGATGATATAAAACCATGATAAAAATGCACTTTTAAGTGCTAATCACACCCCCCAACTAGCTTATTACTAGTCCCTAGTAATCAAATCGTTAAAATATAAAAACAATTTGCAAATTCCATAAAGCAAGGTATTCATCATTTAACTTCCATTAATCTATCCAGATAAACAAACTCTCGTTAAATTTATATACCTGCTCAATACATCTTAACAAGATATTCATAAACCTTTCTTTTGTGCTCAATGTATCAACACATAATTATGGGGCTTTTCTTGGAAGAAAATAAAATTTTTGTTCTAATGTTTAAGGTTAACTTCCTTGGGTTGGGATTATTATTTTTGTCTTTTTTTTTCTTCCTTTTGTTTTAAATATATATACATATAATTTAAAAACACCATGCATCTTTAACCCATGTAATGAGCTTTTGGCTAATGACTCCCAGACCAGTTGGTCGTAGGGCATTAGGTGTTAAGACACCCCTACGAGCTTAGTAACTCGGGTCCCAGATACTGATATGTAGATAGTGCAATGTTTGATTCCCTTAAGCTTTTCTCCTCAACCCATGTAACAAGCGTTGGGCCAATAGCTCCCAAGTCAGTTGACTTTAGGGTATTAGGTGTTAAAACACCCCTTCGGGCTTAATTGCTTAGGTTAAGGAGGCTACGAAACCAAACTTATCTACATTTTTATTATTATCATTTTTTTTCTTTTTTTTCTTTTTCTTTTTTTTCCTTTTTTTTAATTATATATAATCCCTTTCCCTTAGTCGTTACCTTTAACAAAAGAACATAAATAATGTAATAATCCAATATGCAACCCACAATCATATGTTAAAGTGTTTGTGTGTGAATTAAGGTTTAAGAATACATGTTAAATAAGTATATGACCAAAATTAAGTGATAACAATGCAAGAGTTTGTAAACCTAAATATTTCAAGAAGTATTATAATAGACCTTGTTAAGAATGGTTACTAAGATGCGTCTCAAGAGTCACTTTAACAAAAGAGCTCCTTTACTTTGCCATCCTAGTAACAACAATTATGCACATGTTTTATGAAATGAAAAACAATTTTTTTTTTTATCAACTACTACCCTCTCCCCCCAACCAAAACAAGATATTGTCCTCAATGTTTAAAGGTATAAAGATATAAACCTGAAACACACTGAAACAAAAATAAGAAATAACAAAACACAATAATAAAACCAAAAGACACAAAAATTCACAAATGAAGGCTCAAATCCAATCTAAGCTTTTTACGGCTTTCCTTAGTTCACCAATTTATGCGACTCATGGAAGGATCAATTACAGGAATGAAGGATTGTAGCTGGTCAATTAATTGTTCAGCAGTAGCAGCAGAGATTATGATTTGTCGTGCAGAAGATGTTAGAAATTCCTGTTCCACAGCATGATCAAGAAAAGACAACAACTTATCATAATAACCATTAACATTTAACAAACCTATGGGTTTATGGTGAATGTGCAGTTGAGCCCAAGAGGAAATATGAAAGATCTCTTCCAATGTACCTAGACCACCTGGTAAAGCAATGAAGGCATCAGCATGGTTAAACATTGCATTCATTCGAGCCGACGTTGTGGAGACCTGAAGTTCCTCTCCAATTGTTTTTCCAATGATGTCCCCTTGTGCTAAAGCTTCGGGGACAACCCCCAAAACTTGACTACCTCCTAAAAATGCAGCTATTGACACACCTCCCATTAACCCAAGATTGCCTCCCCCATACACTAAATGAATCTTTCTCTCAGCTAGCACTTGACCAAGATGATTTGCTCATTCTAAAAACTCCTTTTCTTTCCCAGGACTAGATCCACCAAAAACACAAATATTTCTTATATGATGACTTGAGGAACTTGCCATTTCTACACACTTCTGTATTTGTTGAATGTATGGGTTGAGTAGAAATGAAAGGAAGGAAGAGAGGGTTTTATAGATGAGAAATTAGAAAGGCAATCATAACACCTATATGTAGGCCAGCTGGAGTCTCACACTCTCTCTCTCTCTTTTTATTTATTTATTTATTTACTTTTAAAAAAAAAACATGTGTATATATATGTAGTTGTGATTGTGGCTCACATCTTCCCTTGGTTTTACGTTCAAGAACGGCTTAAACGCCCTCTATGGGTCGGGGATAGGCTTCCCATCCAGTTTTCTTAAAAACTGGCAAACAGGGTCTTTTTTAGTCAGATTCCCAAGACTAAGTCGATCATGTTCTTTATGAAATAATAGCCATAAATCATGAATTGCACGATGCACATCTCCACTAGGATGCATCTCAAGAGTCAATAGAAGATTATCTAAAGACTTCTTACTCAGGCCATCCTTAATGAATTGTATTTTATCTTCACGGTTTATAGATACCATTCCTAAAGAATGACATTGTGTATTACAAGTCCATCTAGCACATCGATGACAGACATCCAGTCGTTTTGCACGACGCTTCTTTGCAAAAGTGCTTTTACCTATTCCAGGCATGTGTGAAATGAAGGAGTTAGAGGACTCACCTGATAATCGGACCTTTGCTTCAATCAACCAACGAATATCTTCGGGAATTCCATGATTCATTAACAATCTCAATCTTGCACATCTAGCACGGTAAATTTTTATAATCGCATTATGAGGCAGAGCGGGAAAATACTTTTTCAATTTTTCAAGATTAGTGTCCATTTTCAAATGAGAATTGGAAGATAGATTCAAAGAATTTCACAAATATATACACAAATATCAGTTATTATGGGAAACTGAAAGAACCGACTTAAGTCACGGAGTACCGTTATTCGCCATTTGACCGGGGTGAGAGAAACTAGCAAAAATCACTCAAAAAGAAACACAAAAACAATGTAAGAAAAACAAAATAATCAACCTTTATCTACAAGATCATTCAAACCAGTTGATTCATTTTCACTAGGAAAATTATCAAAGTAAGCTTTCAAACGATGTCCATTTTCCTTAAAAACATTGTCATTCATTGAATTCTCAATATCACAGGCCCCATAAGGATTGTTCCATCTTAATCTTAGCTCTTTAGGGAATGCATAGAGTTGAGAATTATAAAACAAAAGTTTTTGACAATTTTCACAAGTTTTGCAGAATGCATGCGTGTCCTTGAACATGGTAGGCCAATAAAATCCATTTTGAAAGATTTTTGCAGCTGTCTTTTTTGACGAGAAATAACTTCCACATGCTTCAGAATGACAAAGTTTAATGACACTACTTACCTCATTGTCGGGAATGAATCTTTGAAATATTTGATCAGGACAATATTTGAATAAGTTAGGGTCATCACAATAAAAGCTCTTCACTTCGTTCAAAAACTTTTCTTTGTCTTGAGTACTCCAATCAGCTGGCAAATCTCCTAAAGCAAGAAAATTAATATTTTTATCATACCAGGGCATTGGACTAAGAGAAAGTAAGGATGTGTTAGGAAAGTAATCATCGATTGGTGTGATGTCAGATGTTGAATCTATTGTCACTGTTGACAAAAGATTTGCATCAACATTTTCGGTGCGTTTTTCATCCGTGATTTCTTCCTCAGAATAAATCATTTGCAAATCTTCAGATTCATCCAATTTATTTTTACTTAAAGTAGATTCAAGTTGATCGTAAACTAATTCGTCAATATGATCTACTTCTTGTAAATCATTATCATCTCTAGGTTGCTTGTAAATGTTGAAAATATTCATCTCCAATGTCATGTTTCCAAATGATAGCTTCATCAGTCCATTCCTACAATTAATCAATGCATTAGAGGTTGCAAGAAACGGACGCCCTAAAATAACAGGAAATGAATTACATGCTTTAACAGGTTCTGTGTCCAAGACAATAAAATCCACAGGATAAATGAATTTATCAACTTGTACTAACACATCTTCAATTATTCCTCTAGGCACTTTTACAGATCTATCGGCAAGTAAAAGAGATATAGAAGTTGGTTTTAACTCACCTAGATTGAGACTTTGAAAAACTGAATATGAAAGTAAATTCACACTAGCACCAAGATCAAGTAAGGCTTTTTCAATTTTATGCTCTCCAATAAAGCAAGAAATTGTAGGACAACCAGGGTCTTTATATTTCAAAGCATTATTGTTTTGAAGAATAGCACTTACTTGTTCTGCTAAAAAGGCTTTCTTTTTCACATTCAGTTTCCTATTCACAGTGTATAGATCTTTTAAAAATTTAGCATAGGAAGGAACCTGTTTAATAGCATCCAGCAAAGGTATATTGATCCTTACCTGTTTGAAAATTTCAAAAATTTCAAAGTTGTGATTGACTTTCCTTTGTTTGGTCATGGCTTGAGGAAATGACAGTGCTGGCCGAGAATCAGTCATTTCTTTGTAATTTTCAGATTCAAGCCCTTCCTTACCCTCAGAGATTGACTCATCATCTTTCTCATAAGGTTCAAGAGTGGGTTTTTCAATAACCTAACCACTGCGCAGAGTAGTGACTGACTTGACTTGATCCATGTGTTGGCTTCCGGAACTACTTACATTTGCATTGTATTGCCCCTTGGGATTTTGTTATGGTTGAGATGGAAACTTACCTTTCTCTTGGAAACTAAGAGCATATGTTAATTTTGCAAGAGTATCTTTAAAATCTGTCACGTTTTGAGCAAGTTGAGTATTGATTGTCTCTTGCTTTTCAATGAATGCATGCAATGTTTCCTCAAGATTTCTTCTAGAAGGTGGAGCATAAGGAGGTGCATATCCATGAGAATTTTTGAAATTATGGTGTGCTTGAAATGGTGGTTGTGAAGTTTGTGCATTGTTGTTCTCACTCTTCCAACTAAAATTTGGGTGATTTCTCCAACCAGGGTTGTATGTTTGAGAGTATGGGTTGTGGTTGGCCCTTTGGAAACTGTTTAAAGCATGGGCTTGTTCATGGAGACATTCCTTAAAAGAAGGCAAGGTTGGACAATTATTGGTTGAGTGTTCATTTGTTTCACATATTTGACACACAATGTTTTCAATAGATTTTCATTGACCACTCTTTTTCAATTCTAGTGCCTCGACTTTTCTAGCTAAAGATGCAAACTTAGCTTGGAGGTCATGATCTTCCCTAAGGTTGTACATACCTCGACTAGATGTATGAGGTTGAGTTTTACTCGGTGCCTCATAAGTACCCGCGATGTCCCAATTTTGAGCATTTTCAGCTAACAAGTCTAAGTACTCCATTGCTTCATCAGGGTCTTTATCTTCAAAAGTTCCATTGCACATCAATTCAACCATTTGCCTATCTCTAGGTGTTAAGCCTTCATAAAAATGTGAAACTAATCTCCATGTTTCAAAACCATGATGAGGGCAAGTACTAAGCAAGTCTCGATACCTATCCTAACATTGGTAAAATGTTTCTCCTGGTTTTTGAGTGAAAGTGGTGATTTGTCTTTTGAAAGAATTTGTTCTATGAGATGGGAAAAACTTCTTTAAAAACTGTTGTTGCATTTCATCCCAAGCACGAATGGATCCTAGTCTCAAATTTTATAGCCATGTTTTAGCTTTATCTTTTAATGAAAAAGGAAAAGCTTTAATCTGATGGTGTTCATGCTACAATTTAAATTATTAAATGTGTTGCAGACCTCCTCAAATTCCCTTAAATGCAATTATGGATTTTCCAATTCTAAGCCATGAAAAGAAGGTAAAAGTTGAATAATGCCTGGTTTAAAATTAAAATGAGATGCATCAGGAGGAAAAACTATGCATGATGGTGCACTTGTTTTTGTGGGATTCATGTGGTCTCTAAGTGTTCTAGCACGGTTATTCTCATTATTCTCATTAGGAAGTGATTGATTATCTTCTTCGGCCATATTTTCTGAAAATGACGAGGATACCCTACAAAGTCTACCACTTGATGTACGTGACCACACTCTCATGCACGTGTTGGAATATAATAAAATGAAGAAGAAAACAAAAGAAGAAGGAAGAAAACAAAATAAGGAGAAACAAAATAAAAGAGACAAAGTTATATACAAGAAAAGTAAAAAGAGAAAATAAAATAAAAACTATAATTTATACAAGAACTTACCTCCCCGGCAACGACGCCAAAAACTTGACACGATGAAAAGATTGATGTCTTCTCCCAGGTGCAGGAGTGTCGAAGTAATAAATAACCTGGCAAGACCGGGGTCGAACCACAGAGAGGTTAATTGTATAAATTATAAACAACGATTATAAACAACAACAATAGTAACAACAATAACAACAACAACAATATTAGTAGCAATAATAATAATAATAATAATAATAATAATAATAATAGTACTAATAGTAGTAGTAGTAGTAGTAGTAGTAATACTAATAATAATAATAATAATAATAAAGAAAAGAAGGAGAAGAAGAAGAAGATGATGAGAACTTGGAGATGGAAAATTAATGTAAGGTTTAAACAATAATAATAACAAATGTCAAGGTTAGAGGTTCCACTAATGGTATTTCAAACAAGTATAGTATAAACTCTTATTATTCAATTGGAAACCACACACAAAGGAGGTTCCAATCTAATTATAGATTGTTAACATGATTACATTAGTCATCTTATTCGATTAATGCTAATACTTGTAAATCTCATCAAGCATTCATGATTATAACTTATGTTAACAACAAATCAAGTTTTTTGCATAGCTCAGGTGTCGGTTATACCATACAGTATGGGCTATGAGAGTGTCAAGTATTTGTTGTACCAAGTGTTATACAACATAAATCAAGATTAATCATTTAACAAGTAAAGTATTAAAGAGTGAACAAGATAACAAATACAAAATATGTTAGTATCAAACATTAAAGTCCATATTAAGTTTACACTATACTTATTCTTACACCATTAGTGTAGCCTTTTGACCTTGACATAATAAAGTTAGCTAGACATAATGAAAGAAAGAAAAATAAATAAACAAAATAAAAACATAAATAAGATAAAAGTTAACTAAGAAAATGAAAGGAAATGAAAGACATAAACTTGATATTAATGAAAGCAAAGCATAAGCAATACAAAAAATACAAAGAGAGAAAGGAAGAGCATGATCTTGATCTGGAAACCAAGATGCCTAAATGCATGGCAAATGCCTCCTTTTATAGGCAAAAATTGGGAACTATTGATTTGATGACTAATTGATGAGTGGGTGACCAACTCTTAACTTGGTGACAATCCTTATCTTCTCTTGTCTGCCCAAAACGTCATTGATAACGTCAAAATTGGAGCCACTTAAAAACATGAAAGTTGTAGGCAATTGTCTCATATTTCTTGTGTAAAACATTCAGCTCATTTGGACTTCTAGAACTCCAGATATGGCCAAAATACTGAATAGTGCTCGGGCTGGAGGATAGCTTCGGGCTTCTTTGTTGTTGCAATAATTTGGACTTGAAAATGGCCTTTTTAGATCTTGGTCTCCATATGAAAGTTGTAGTCCTATGTCGTACCTTTCCATCCATATAAAGTAGACCTAAATCTGAGATCTATAGCTCCAGATATGACCCAATTACCGAACAGTGTTCCGGTTTGGATTGCATCGACATCTCTTTTCTAATTTTGGTCATCTCTTTGCTCTTGCAATTTAAGTTCTTAAAGTCATCAATCAATTCTTTCATTTATGTGATAGGCCTGCATTTAAAATGAATATTTTCCGCAAATTAAAGGTATCTTATATTATTAGATATATTATTATAAAACATGCTTTAGTTAAGGAGTTATTGATACTTCAAGTGCAAAATGATGATATAAAACCATGATAAAAATGCACTTTTAAGTACTAATCACCAAACCTATCAAATATGTGAGTCCTGACAAAATCTAAAACAACCTTAGCATCATTAGTTCATGTGGTTTTCGCCTCAATCCATTTGAACACATAATCAACAGCAAGAAGAATATAAGGATTTCCAAAAGAAGAAGGAAATGGACCCATAAAGTCAATACCCCAAAAATAAAAAATTTCACTTACAAAAATATTTGTTAAAGGCATTTTATTTTTATAAGTGATATTACCTATTCTTTGGCATTTTTCATATGATTTGCAGAGGTGATATGCATCTTTAAAAATAGAAGGCCAATAGAAACCACTTTCAAGTACTTTATGTGCCGTTCTTTTTGCTCCAAAATGTCCACCATAAAAATGAGAATGACAAAAAGTGAGAATGAAATGAAATTCATCCGGTGGTACACATCTCCTTACTACTTGATCCACACAAAATTTCCACAAGTAAGGAGTGTCTCAAAAATAATATTTAGCATCAGCTCGTAACTTGTCCTTTTGGGATGTAGACAAACCTGGAGGGAATTCTTTAGTGACTAAATAGTTCACCAAATCAGCATACCATGGTTTTGTAGAGGAATGTAGCACATACAACTGTTCATTAGGAGATGTGTCTCTTATTATTTTGGTTGGAATATCCTTGATCCTCAATCGACTCAAGTGATCAGCCACATGGTTTTTGGCACTTTTTTTGTCTTTGATCTCAAGATCGAATTCTTGTAAAAGCAAGATCCACCTAATCAGTCTTGGTTTGGACTCCTTCTTCTTTAAAAGATACCTAAGAGCTGCATGGTTAGTAAAAACAATGACTTTTGTACCAAGTAGATATGACCTGAATTTTTCAAGAGCAAACACCACTGCAAAAAGTTCCTTTTCAGTTGTATGGTAATTGCATTGTGCTCTGACACGACTAAAAGGTTGATGTCTTCTCCCAAGTGCAGGAGTGTCGAAGTAATAAATAACCCGGCAAGACCGGGGTCGAACCACAGAGAGGTTAATTGTACAAATTATAAACAACAATTATAAAACAACAATAACAACAACAGTAATAATAATAATAATAATAATAATAATAATAATAGTATTAATAGTAGTAGTAGTAGTAGTAGTAGTAATAATAATAATAATAATAAAGAAAGAGAAGAAGAAGAGAAGATGATGATGAGAACTTGGAGATGGAATATTAATGTAAGGATTAAACAATAAAAATAACAAATGTCAAGGTTAGAGGTTCCACTAATGGTATATCAAACAAGTATAGTATAAACTCTTATTATTGAATTGGAAACCACACACAAAGGAGGTTCCAATCAGATTATATATTGTTAACATGATTGCATTAGTCATCTTATTCAATTAATGTTAATACTTGTAAATCTCGTCAAGCATTCATGATTATAACTTATGTTAACAACAAATCAAGTTCCTTTCATAGCTCAGGTGTCGGTTATACCATACATTATGGGCTATGAAAGTGCCAAGCATTTGTTGTACCAAGTGTTATACAACATAAATCAAGATTAGTCATTTAACAAGCAAAGTATTAAAGAGTGAACAAGATAACAAATATAAAACATGTTAGTATCAAACATTAAAGTCCATATTAAGTTTACATTATACTTATTCTCACACCATTAGTGTAACCTTTTCACCTTGACATAATTAACTTAGCTAGACATAATGAAAGAAAGAAAAATAGATAAACAACATAAGAACATAAAAGTTAACTAAGTAAAGGAAAGGAAATGAAAAGCATAAACTTAATATTAATGAAAGCAAAGCATAAACATTACAAAAAATACAAAGAGAGAAAGGAAAAGCATGATCTTGATCTGGAAACCAAGATGCCTAAATGCATGGCAAATGCCTCCTTTTATAGGCCAAAATTGGGAACTATTGATTTGATGACTAATTGATAAGTGGGTGGCCAACTTTTGACTTGGTGACAATCCTTATCTTCTCTTGTCTGCCCAAAACGTCATTGATAACGTCAAAACTGGAGCCAGTTGCAAACATGAAAGTTGTAGGAAATTGTCTTAGCTTTCTTGTGCAAAACATTCAGCTCATTTGGACTTCTAGAACTCCAGATATGGCCAAAATACCGAACAGTGCTCGGGCTGGAAGACAGATTCGGGCTTCTTTGTTGTTGCTACAATTTGGACTTGATAATGGCCTTTTTAGATCTTGGGCTCCATATGAAAGTTGTAGGTCTATGTCTTACCTTTCCATCCATATAAATTGGACCTAAATCTGAGATCTGTAGCTCCAGATATAACCCAATTACCGAACAGTGTTCCGGTTTGGATTGCACCGACATCTCTTCTCTAAGTTTGACCATCTCTTTATCCATGCAATTTAAGTTTCTAAGTTTGACCATCTCTTTATCCATGCAATTTAAGTTCTTCAAGTCATCAATCAATCCTTTCATTTATGTGATAGACCTGCATTAAAAATAGACATTTACCACAAATTATAGGTATCTTATATTATTAGATACATTATTATAAAACATATTTTAGTTAAGGAGTTATTGATACTTCAAGTGCAAAATGATGATATAAAACCATGATAAAAATGCACTTTTAAGTACTAATCACACCCCTCAACCAGCTTATTACTAGTCCCTAGTAATCAAAGCGTAAAATAGAAAAACAATTTGTATATTCCACAAAGCAAGGTATTCATCATTTAACTTCCATTAGTCTATCCAGATAAACAAACTCTCATTAAATTTATATATCTGCTCAATACCACTTAACAAGATATTAATAAACCTTTCTTTTGTGCTCAATGTATCAACACATAATTATGGGGCTTTTCTTGGAAGAAAACAAAATTTTTGTTCTAATGTTTAAGGTTAACTTCCTTGGGTTGGGATTACTATTTTTGTCTTTTTTTTTTCTTTTTTTTTTTTAACTCTATATACATATACTTTAAAAACATCATGCATCTTTAACCCATGTAACGAGCTTTCAGCTAATGACTCCTAGACCAGTTGGTCTTAGGGCATTAGGTGTTAAGACACCCCTACGAGCTTAGTAACTCGGGTCGCAGATACTGATATGTAGATAGTGCAATGTTTGATTCCCTTAAGCTTTTCTCCTCAACCCATGTAACAAGCGTTGGGCCAATAGCTCCCAAGTCAGTTGACTTTAGGGTATTAGGTGTTAAAACACCCCTTCGGACTTAATTGCTTAGGTTAGGGAGGCTACGAAACCAAACTTATCTACATTTTTATTATCATCATTTTTTTTTTCTTTTTTTTTTTTTCATGTTTTTCTTTTTTTCTTTTTAATTATATACAATCCCTTTCCCTTAGTTGTTACCTTTAACAAAAGAACATAAATAATGTAATAATCCAATATGCAACCCACAATCAAATGTTAAAGTGTGTGTGTGTAAATTAAGGTTTAAAAATACATGTTAAATAAGTATATGAGCAGAATTAAGTGGTAACAATACGAGAGTTTGTAAACCTGAATATTTCAGGAAGTATTATAATAGACCTTGTTAAGAATGGTTACTAAGATGCGTCTCAAGAGTCACTTTAACAAAAGAACTCCTTTACTCTGCCATCCTAGTAACAACAATTATGCACATGCTTTATGAAATGAAAAACAATTTTTTTTTTTTATCAACTACTACCCTCTCCCCCGAACCAAAACGAGACATTGTCCTCAATGTTCTAAGGTAGAAAGATAGAGTATAAAAGATATCACCTGAAATAACGAACACTGACAAAACCTGAAACACACTGAAACAAAAATAAGAAATAACAAAACTTAATAATAAAACCAAAAGACACAAAAAACACAAATATTTCTTATTTGATGACCTGAGGAACTTGCCATTTCTACACACTTCTGTATTTGTTGAATGTATGGGTTGAGTAGAAATGAAAGGAAGGAAAAGAGGGTTTTATAGATGAGAAAGTAGAAAGGCAATCATAACATCTATATGTAGGCCAGCTAGAGTCTCACACACACTCTCTCGCTTTTTATTTATTTATTTATTTACTTTTGAAAAAAACATGTGTATATACAGGTAGTTGTGATTGTGGCTCACATCTTCCCTTGGTTTTACGTCCAAGAACGGCTTAAAAGCCCTCTATGGGTCGGGGATAGGCTTCCCATCCAGTTTTCTTAAAAACTGGCAAACAGGGTCTTTTTTAGTCAGATTCCCAAGACTAAGTCGATCATGTTCTTTATGAAATAGTGGCCATAAATCATGAATTGCACGATGCACATCTCCACTAGGATGCGTCTCAAGAGTCAATAGAAGATTATCTAAAGACTCCTTACTCAGGCCATCCTTAATGAATTGTATTTTATCTTCACGGTTTATAGATACCATTCCTAAAGAACGACATTGTGTATTACAAGTCCATCTAGCACATCGATGACAGACATCCAGTCGTTTTGCACGACGCTTCTTTGCAAAAGTGCTTTTACCTGTTCCAGGCATGTGTGAAATGAAGAAGTTAGAGGACTCACCTGATAATCGGACCTTTGCTTCAATCAACCAACGAATATCTTCAGGAATTCCATGATTCATTAATAATCTCAATCTTGCACATCTAGCACGGTAAATTTTTGTAATCGCATTCTGAGGCAGAGCGGGAAAATTCTTTTTCAATTTTTCAAGATTAGTGTCCATTTTCAAATGAGAATTGGAAGAGAGATTCAAAGAATTGCATAGATATATACACAGATATCAGTAATTGTGGGAAACTGAAAGAACCGACTTAAGTCACGGAGTACCGTTATCCGTCATTTGACCGGGGTGAGAGAAACTAGCAAAAATCACTCAAAAAGAAACACAAAAACAATGTGAGAAAAAAAATAATCAACCTTTATCTACAAAATCATTCAAACCAGTTATCACAGGCCCCAATTACCGAACAGTGTTCCGGTTTGGATTGCACCGACATCTCTTTTCTAAGTTTGACCATCTCTTTATCCATGCAATTTAAGTTCTTCAAGTCATCAATCAATCCTTTCATTTATGTGATAGACCTGCATTAAAAATAGACATTTACCACAAATTATAGGTATCTTATATTATTAGATACATTATTATAAAACATATTTTAGTTAAGGAGTTATTGATACTTCAAGTGCAAAATGATGATATAAAACCATGATAAAAATACACTTTTAAGTATACTTTAAGTGCAAAATGATGATATAAAACCATGATAAAAATGCACTTTTAAGTACTAATCATGCTCCATCCAACATGCAAGAAGCGTAGGCAATAACATGCAAATTCTTCCCAATTCTTTGCCCAAGCACAACTCCTACCACATAGTCACTCGTATCACACATTATCTCAAAAGGTTCATCCTAATTTGGTGGTTGGATGATAGGGGCAAATGTGACACGTCTCTTAAGCTCATCATGGACATCTTTACAAGCTTGATCAAACATAAAATCCACTTCTTTGGCTAATAGTCTGCACAAGGGTGCTGTAATCTTCGAGAAATCTTTGATAAAGAGTCGATAGAAACCTGCATGGCCTAGAAAAGAACGAACTTCCCTCACGCATGAGGGATAAGGCAATGATGAAATAACATCTATCTTAGCTTTATCAACCTGTAATCCACGTAAAGACACAACATGCCTAAGAACTATTCCTTGTTCTACCATAAAATAACACTTTTCATAGTTCAAGACAAGGTTGGTTTCAATGCACCTTTTTAGGATCAAAGATAAATTTTCTAGACATTTATCAAAAGAATCACCATACACCGTGAAATCATCCATAAAAACCTCGATTATTCTTTCAACATAGTCAGAAAAAATACTCATCATGCATCTTTGAAAAGTTGTAGGAGCATTACAAAGACCAAAAGGCATTCTCCTATATGCATATGTACCAAATGGACATGTAAATGTAGTTTTTTCTTAATCCTCGGGATTAATAACAATCTGATTATATCCACTATATCCATTAAGAAAGCAATAAAAAGACTTACCTGCTAGGCGTTCAAGCATTTGATCCATGAATGGTAATGGGAAATGATCTTTGCGTGTAGAAAGATTGAGCTTTCTGTAATCAACACACATTCGCCATCCACTCGAGATGCGAGTAGGAATGAGCTCATCATTTTTGTTTTTCACCAACATGATTCTGGTTTTTTTAGGCACCACATGGATTGGCGCCACCCATTTACTGTCAGTGATGGGGTAAATGACTCCTACATCTAACAGTTTTAAAATTTCAGCTTTCACTACCTCCATCATAGGCGGGTTCAACCTCCTTTGCATTTCCCTTATTGGTTTTGCGTTGTCCTCCAATAGTATGTGATGCATACACATTAAGGGACTAATGCCCTTGATGTCAGTTAAAGCCCATCCAATGGCCGTCTTATGATCACACAACAACTTCACAAGTTTTTCCTCTTGTATACTTGTCAAACCTTTTGCTATGATAACGAAAAGTGTATTGTTGGCACCAATGAATACATACTTCAAATTATCAGGCAAAGGTTTTAATTCTAACTCGGGGGCCTGTAAAATAGATGGCAAAAGCTTTCTATGTGAGAGTAATAAATCAATAAAGACATTACCATGGGGAACAATTTGTAGAGCTTGTAAGGCCAATACTGATTCGTGCATGTTTTGGGGAACACATATGTGCCTCTCCATCTCTTCTATCTTGGTGAAATCATAGCCATAGTTCAAAGCTATGCTTAATCCGTCTTCACAATCAAAATCACAAACTTGTTGCACACACTTATCAATTTGGTCATAGCATGTGATAGAATAAACATTGCTATAAGGATATTTCATTGCATCATGAAAATTGAATTCAATTTTTTTCATCTCCTACCTCCATAGACAAGGTATCCTTACCACAATCAATCTTTGTGTTGGCAGTTTTCAAGAATGGTCTCCCAAACAATATAGGAGTGCTGGTTGATGAATCACAAGAATCATGTTCCACATTAAGAATATAAAAGTCACATGGAATAGCTAAAGTATCAATCTTGACTAGGACATCTTCTATCATACCAAGTGGGTAAACAAAACTATGATCCGCAAGTTGTATTACAATGCTAGTTTTATGCAAAGGCTCAAGACTAAGAGAATCATAAAAATGTTTGGGCATAACACTAATGGATGCATCTAAATCACACAAGGCCCTTTTGAAACTAGCATTACCAATAACACATGGGATAGTAAACGCACCTGGGTCCTTTTGCTTCAAAGGCATATTCTTTTGGACAATAGCAGACACAACTTCACCCATACTTACCATTTCATAACCTTTCAATTTGAAAGTTCTCTTGGTAGTACACAACTCCAAAAATTTGGCATACTTGGGAATTTGCTTGATAGCATCAAGCAAAGGAATGTTGAGTTTTACTTTCTTGAAAACCTCTAAAATCTCTTTTTCTTTATCCTCTTTCTTTGACCTAGAAGAACTCACAAGAAAGGGTGGAATTGCTTTAAAACTGGAATTCATTGAGTGAGGAGTTACCTTTGGAGTGTTGGTCGATGTTTTAGTTTGTGGAGGAGGATGATGTTCCTTCCTTGTACTCAATTTAGTTTCTATCTCTTCTTCTTCCTCCATCTCAATTTGTTTTGACCTTTTCTCTTCAAGTTCTTTCCCACTTCTCAGCATGATCGCACTAACATTCTCTTTTGGATTCAATGCTTGGGAGGGCAATTTTCCATTCATTTGTGCCTCCAATTCCCCTACACTTGAAGCTACTTGCCCTATTTGCTTTTCCAAGTTGTGAATACTTGACCTTGTTTCCTGTTGAAAAGACATGACATTTTGTTGCAAGGTAACAGTATTAGAAGCCAAAGTTTCCATCATCTCATGAAGATCATCATTGGATGACGACCCTGTAACATTGGAGTTTGTGAATGGAGGGGGTTGTCTTGCTTGATAATTCTGTTGGGGCTGAAATCCATAGGGATGGAATTGTCGGCCTTGATTGCCTTGTTGGGATGGGTTGCCATAGCGTAAGTTGGGATGATCTCTCCATCCGGGATTGTACGTGTTGGAAAAGGGATCATATTTACGCTGGGGCTGTCTGTTGAATGCTCCATCAATTGCATGAGCTTGTTTAATGTAATCTTCTTGCATTGTTGGGCACATATCCGAAGCATGTCCTTATAAGGAGCATATGCTACAAACTTTCACTTGTTGCACATTTCCACAAGCCAAAGAACGCACAAGAGAAGTAAGATCATTAACTTTATTTTCAAGGTTAGAAATACTTACCTCATTTACTCGTTTGTTGGAGAAGTCTCCACGAGTGCTAAACTTTTTTGAGTTAGCTACCATGTTTAAGAACAATTGGCGTGCAGCCTCGGGTGTCTTATCCACCAATGCGCCTCCACTTGCAGCATCAATGATACTACGATCAATAGGCATCAATCCTTCATAGAAATATTGAATGAGCAGCTGATTAGGTATTTGATGATGAGGGCATTGAATGCATAGTTGCTCAAATCTTTCCCAATACTCGAAGAGTGTTTCTCCATGAGATTGTCGAATCCCACATATTTCTTTCTTTATGTTGGCAACTTGAGATGCTGGGAAATACTTCTCAAGGAAAATCTTCTTCATGGCATTCCAAGTTCCAATAGATCCTGGGAGAATAGAGAAAAGTCATGTCTTTGCTACCCCTTTTAAAGAGAAAGGGAATGCTTTCAACTTAACTTGTTCTTCATCAACTCCATTCGGTTTCATGTCAACACAAACCATATGGAACTCCTTGAGATGAGTATGAGGATCTTCTCCTGCAAGACCATTAAATGTTGGTAACAAATGTATAAAACCAGATTTGAGCTCAAAGTTTACATTATTGTCGATGTTTATGCATAGTGGCTGATTTTCCATGTTAAGAGCAGCAAGCTCCTTGAGTGTTTGTTATTGTGCAATAGCCATGGTGTTGAGATGAGCTTCCTTTCGTAACCTGCGTAAAGTTTTGTCTATTTCAAGATCCAACTGCACTTGACTTTGATTAGTAGAACGTGTTACTGGCATAAATCATCAAGAAAACTCCAAAGAAACCAACCACACAAAAGATCGAAAACAATGTAAATTGTACGAAAATCCTACGCTGGAAAACTAAAACTGCCTAAAAACCTTAGAAAATAGTGGAATTTGGCCTCAATAGGGTGGGGCTAGTAGTGAACTACTAGTCTTGTTCATAACGTTGTTTTCCTTCAAGAAAAGAAAAGCTGAAATCTAATTCCACAAACAATTCTGTTTTGAACAGTATTGCTGCCACAAGTGAACAGTACCGCTGCAAGTAAAAACAATTCTGTTTCTCTATTTTTTTTTTCAGAAATATAAGTATCAATCATAACAAATAAAAATAACAATACAAGCACAAGAACCAACTAAAATTACTTCCCCGGCAACGGTGCCAAAATTTGTTGCGATGTCGTGGTCGCACAAATTAATTACCCTAGCTTAAAACACAACACACAAGATAGTATAGAGCAAGCAAGGGGTCGATCCCGCAAGGAAGATTTAGTTCAGATTTTTATGCTATACATTATGCAATTGGGGGGTTTTGATTTGTGATGATCTAAACTATGAAAGAAATTAAACTAGCAAACAAAATCAATTGAAATAGAAATTTATCAAGAAAACAAACCTTGGTTGCAAGCACACATCCACCAACAGAAATTAGAACTGATACTTGAAACAAAACTACAATTTATATTATGAATTTTTATCTTTTCTTAATGTTGGTTAATTAATAGATCCGCCGTATAACTAACCCTAACCAACAAACAATCACAATGTCCGCATTAATGATTTAGTTCAATGGCAGCCCTAAGAACTAGATATTTAAGTGTTCTCCCTAAGTTTAATAATGTAGTTCCACCACAATTATCAAGCTTAGTTGCTTCACAAGTTCATACATCACAACTCCGGTTTTGATATCAAACTTAGCAATAAATTGTTCACAATAATAACTTAGAGTTCTGCTCTAGCAATTATCAACAACAATCATAGAAAATATGCATAGGAAAACAATTATACTCATTCATAATATAAACTAAAAATAAAAGGAAGAATAAATCTCACGGTTCTTGAAGTCCGAAGATTTGTTGTGTTCTTGCAACCAAGAAAAGAGTTTAGCCTTGCATAACTATTGAACAACTACTCTTAAAGAATGAAGAGAGCATGATTTTTTTTAGGGTTTGTAGAGGAGAAAATTTGCGTTTCTTAAATTATGGCTGCTGCCCTGATTGATACTTAAAAGTGTATTTTTATCAAGGTTTTATATCATCATTTTGCACTTGAAGTATCAATAACTCTTTAACTAAAGCATGTTTTATAATAATATATCTAATAATATAAGATACCTTTAATTTATGGTAAATTTTCATTTTAAATGTAGGCCTATCACATAAATGAAAGGATTGATTGATGAATTTAAGAACTGAAATTGGAAGGACAAAGAGATGGCCAAACTTACAAAAGAGATGTCGGTGCAATCCAAACCAGAATACTGTTCGGTAATTGGGTCATATCTGGAGCTGTAGATCTCAGATTTAGATCTACTTTATATGGATGGAAAGGTAAGACATAGGCCTATAACTTTCATAAGCCCAAGATCTAAAAAGGCCATTTTCAGGTCCAAATTGTAGCAACAATAAAGAAATCCGAATCTGTCTTCCAGCCCGAGCACTGTTCAGTATTTGGCCCATATCTGGAGTTCTAGAAGTCCAAATGAGCTGAATTTTTTATACAAGAAAACTGAGACGATTTCCTACAACTTTCATGTTTCAAGTGCCTCCAATTTTGACGTTATCAATGACGTTTTAGGCAGACAAGAGAAGATAAGGATTGTCACCAAGTCAAGAGTTGGTCACCCACTCATCAATTAGTCATCAAATCAATCGTTCCCAATTTTGGCCTATAAAAGGAGGCATTTGCCATGCATTTAGGCATCTTGGTTTCCAAATCAAGATCATGCTTTTGCTTTGTCTCTTTGTATTGCTTATGTTTTTCTTTCATTAATATCAAATTTATGCATTTCCTTTCCTTTCCTTAGTTAACTTTTATCTTATTTATGTTCTTATTTTGTTTATTTATTTTTCTTTCTTTCATTATGTTTAGCTAAGTTTATTATGTCAAGGTGAAAATGTTATACTAATAGTATAAGAATAAGTATAATGTAAACTTAATATGAACTTTAATGTTTGATACTAACATGTTTTGTATTTGTTATCTTGTTCACTCTTTAATACTTTGCTAGTTAAATGACTAATCTTAATTTATGTTGTATAACACTTGGTACAACAAATGCTTGGCACTTTCATAGCCCATACTGTATGGTATAACCGACACCTGAGCTATGAAGGAACTTGATTTGTTGTTAACATAAGTTATAATCATGAATGCTTGACGAGATTTACAAGAATTAACATTAATCGAATAAGATAACTAATGTAATCATGTTAACAATCTATAATCTAATTGGAACCTCCTTTGTGCGTGGTTTCCAATTGAATAATAAGAGTTTATACTATACTTGTTTGACATACCATTAGTGGATCCTCTAACCTTGACATTTATTGTTATCGTTGTTAAATCTTTACGTTAATATTCCATCTCAAAGTTCTCTTCTTCTTCTTCTTCTTCTTCTTCTTCTTTTTTATTATTATTGTTGTTGTTGTTATTATTATTAGTACTACTACTACTACTACTACTACTACTACTACTACTAGTATTATTATTATTATTATTGTTATTACTATTATTATTGTTGTTGTATTATTGTTATTTATAATTTGTACAATTAACCTCCCTATGGTTCGATCCCGGTCTTGCCGGGTTATTTATTGCTTCAACACTCCTGCACTTGGGAGAAGACATCAATCTTTTAGTCGTGTCAAGTTTTTGGCGCCCTTGCCGGGGAGGTAAGTTTTGTATAAATTATAATATTTATTTTATTTTCTCTTTTCACTTTTCTTGTATATAACTTCGTTTCTTTTCTCTTATTTCTTCTTCTTTTGTTTTATTTTTCCTTTTCTTATATTCCTACACGTGCATGAGAGTGTGGTCACGCACATCAAGTTGTAAAATTTGTAGGGTATACTCATCATTTTCATAAAATATGGCCGAAGAAGATAATCAATCACTTCATAATGAGAATAATGAGAATAATCGTGCTAGAACACTTAGAGACTACATGAATCCCACAAGAAGAAGTGCACCATCAACACTTAGAGACCACATGAATCCCATAAGAACAAGTGTACCATCATGCATAGTTTTTCCTCCCGATGCATCTCATTTTAATTTTAAGCCAGGCATTATTCAACTTTTACCTTCTTTTCATGGCTTAGAATTGGAAAAGCCATACTTGCATTTAAAGGAATTTGAGGAGGTCTGCAACACATATAATAATTTAAATAGTAGCATGAACACCATTAGATTAAAGCTTTTTCTTTTTTTATTAAAAGATAAAGCTAAAACATGGCTACAAAATTTATACTATACTTGTTTAACATACCATTAGTGGAACCTCTAACCCTGACATTTGTTATTATCATTGTTTAATCGTTACGTTAATATTCCATCTCAAAGTTCTCATCTTTCTTCTTCTACTACTTCTTCTTTTTCTTTATTATTACTATTACTACTACTACTACTACTACTATATTGTTATTGTCATTGTTGTTATTACTACTACTATTATTATTATTATTGTTGTTGTTATTACTATTATTATTGTTGTTGTATTATTGTTGTTTATAATTTGTACAATTAACCTCCTTGTGGTTCGACCCCGGTCTTGCCGGGTTATTTTACTTCGACACTCCTGCACTTGGGAGAAGAAATCAATCTTTCAGTCGTGTCAAGTTTTTGGCGCCGTTGCCGGGGAGGTAAGTTCTTGTATAAATTATACAGGCGGGAATACTCACCACTATACTACAACGACGCCAAAAACTTGAGTAGTTATTTTATTTTCTCTTTTCACTTTTCTTGTATATAACTTTGTTTCTTTTCTCTTGTTTCTTTTCTCTTGTTTTCTTCTTCCTTTTATTCTATTCCTACACGTGCATGAGAGTGTGGTCACGTACATCAAGTGGTAGACTTTGTAAGGTATCCTCATCATTTTCAGAAAATATGGCCGAAGAAGATAATCAATCACTTCATAATGAGAATAATGAGAATAACCGTGCTAGAACACTTAGAGACCACATGAATCCCACAAGAATAAGTGCACCATTATGCATAGTTTTTCCTCCCGATGCATCTCATTTTAATTTTAAGCCAGGCATTATTCAACTTTTACCTTCTTTTCATGGCTTAGAATTGGAAAAGCCATACTTGCATTTAAAGGAATTTGAGGAGGTCTGCAACACATATAATAATTTAAATAGTAGCATGAACACCATTAGATTAAAGCTTTTTCTTTTTTTATTAAAAGATAAAGCTAAAACATGGCTACAAAATTTATACTATACTTGTTTAACATACCATTAGTGGAACCTCTAACCCTGACATTTGTTATTATCATTGTTTAATCGTTACGTTAATATTCCATCTCAAAGTTATCATCTTTCTTCTTCTTCTACTTCTTCTTTTTCTTTATTATTACTACTACTACTACTACTACTACTG
>NW_011500753.1:31052-53067 GCF_000495115.2 Populus euphratica
CTACTACTATTATTATTATTATTGTTGTTGTTATTACTATTATTATTGTTGTTGTATTATTGTTGTTTATAATTTGTACAATTAACCTCCTTGTGGTTCGACCCCGGTCTTGCCGGGTTATTTTACTTCGACACTCCTGCACTTGGGAGAAGAAATCAATCTTTCAGTCGTGTCAAGTTTTTGGCGCCGTTGCCGGGGAGGTAAGTTCTTGTATAAATTATACAGGCGGGAATACTCACCACTATACTACAACGACGCCAAAAGTAGTTATTTTATTTTCTCTTTTCACTTTTCTTGTATATAACTTTGTTTCTTTTCTCTTGTTTTCTTCTTCCTTTTATTCTATTCCTACACGTGCATGAGAGTGTGGTCACATACATCAAGTGGTAGACTTTGTAGGGTATCCTCATCATTTTCAGAAAATATGGCTGAAGAAGATAATCAATCACTTCATAATGAGAATAATGAGAATAATCGTGCTAGAACACTTAGAGACCACATGAATCCCGCAAGAACAAGTGCACCATCATGTATAGTTTTTCCTCCCGATGCATCTCATTTTAATTTTAAACCAGGTATTATTCAACTTTTACCTTCTTTTCATGGCTTAGAATTGGAAAATCCATACTTGCATTTAAGGGAATTTGAGGAGGTCTGCAACACATATAATAATTTAAATTGTGGCATGAACACCATCAGATTAAAGCTTTTTCCTTTTTCATTAAAAGATAAAGCTAAAACATGGCTACAAAATTTAAGACCAGGATCCATTCGTGCTTGGGATGAAATGCAACAACAGTTTTTGAAAAAGTTTTTCCCATCTCACATAACAAACTCTTTCAAAAGATAAATCACTACTTTCACTCAAAAACCAAGAGAAACATTTTACCAATGTTGGGATAGGTATCGAGACTTGCTTAGTACTTGCCCTCATCATGGTTTTGAAACATGGAGATTGGTTTTACATTTCTATGAAGGGTTAACACCTAAAGATAGGCAAATGGTTGAATTGATGTGCAATGGAACTTTTGAAGATAAAGACCCTGATGAAGCAATGGATTACTTAGACTTGTTAGCTGAAAATGCTCAAAATTAGGACACCGCGGGTACTTATGAGGCACCAAGTAAAACTTAACCCCATACATCTAGTGGAGGTATGTACAACCTTAGGGAAGATCATGACCTTCAAGCCAAGTTTGCATCTTTAGCTAGAAAAGTCGAGGCACTAGAATTGAAAAAGAGTGGTCAATTAAAATCTGTTGAAAACATTGTGTGTCAAATCTGCGAAACAAATGAACACTAAACCAACGATTGTCCAACCTTGCCTTCTTTTAAGGAATGTCTCCATGAACAAGCCCATGCTTTAAACAGTTTCCAAAGGGCCAATCACAACCCATACTCACAAACATATAACCCTGGTTGGAGAAATCATCGAAATTTCAGTTGGAAGAGTGAGAACAATAATGCACAAACTTCACAACCACCATTTCAAGCACACCACAATTTCCAAAATTCTCATGGATATGCACCTCCTTACGCTCCACCTCCTAGAAGAAATCTTGACAAAACATTGCATGCATTCATTAAAAAGCAAGAGATAATCAATACTCAACTTGCTCAAAACATGACAGATTTTAAAGATACTCTTGCAAAATTAACATCTGCTCTCAGTTTCCAAGAGAAAGGTAAGTTTCCATCTCAACCACAATAAAATCCCAATGGGCAATAGAATGCAAATGTAAGTAGTTCCGGAAGCCAACATATGGATCAAGTCAAATTAGTCACTACTCTGCATAGTGGTAAGGTTATTGAAAAACCCTCTCTTGAACCTTATGAGAAACATGATGAGTCAATCTCTAAGGATAAGGAGGGGGTTGAATATGAAAATTGCAAAGAAAAGACTGATTCTCTGCTAGCACTTCCATTTCCTCAAGCCATGACCAAATAAAGGAAAGTCAATCACAACTTTGAAATCTTTGAAACTTTCAAACAGGTAAGGATCAATATACCTTTGCTGGATGCTATTAAACAGGTTCCTTCCTATGCTAAATTTTTAAAAGATCTATGCACTATGAAGAGGAAAGTGAATGTGAAAAAGAAAGCTTTTTTAGCTGAACAAGTAAGTACTATTCTTCTGAACAATAATGCTTTGAAATACAAAGACCCTGGTTGTCCTATAATTTCTTGCTTTATTGGAGAGCATAAAATTGAAAGAGCCTTACTTGATCTTGGAGCTAGTGTGAATTTACTTCCATATTCAGTTTTTCAAAGTCTCAATCTAGGTGAGTTAAAACCAACTTCTATAACTCTTTTACTTGCCGATAGATCTATAAAAGTGCCTAGACGAATAATTGAAGATGTGTTAGTACAAGTCGATAAATTCATTTATCCTGTGGATTTTATTGTCTTGGACACACAACCTATTGAAGTATGTAATTCATTTCCTGTTATTTTAAGACGTCCATTTCTTACAACTTCTAATGCATTGATTAATTGTAGGAATGGATTGATGAAGCTATCATTTGGAAACATGACATTGGAGATGAATATTTTCAACATTTGCAAGCAACCTAGAGATGATAATGATTTACAGAAAGTAGATCATATTGACGAATTAGTTTATGATCAACTTGAATCTACTTTAAGTAAAAATGAGATGGATGAATCTGAAGATTTGCAAATGATTTATTCTGAGGAAGAAATCATGGATGAAAAACGCACCGAAAATGTTGATGCGGATCTTTTGTCAAAAGTGACACAAAATTCGACATCTGACATCACACCAATCGATGATTACTTTCCTAACGAATCCTTACTTTCTCTTAGTCCAATGCCTTGGTATGATAAAAATATTAATTTTCTTGCTTTAGGGAATTTGCCAGCTGATTAGAGCACCCAAGACAAAGAAAAGTTTTTGAACGAAGTGAAGAACTTTTATTATGATGATCCTTATTTATTCAAATATTGTCCTGATCAAATATTTCGAAATGCATTCCTGACAATGAGGTAAGTAATGTCATTAAATTTTATCATTCTGAGGCATGTGGGAGCCATTTCTCGTCAAGAAAGACAACTGCAAAAATCTTACAAAGTGGATTTAATTGGCCCACCATGTTCAAAGACTCACATGCATTTTGCAAGAATTGTGAAAATTGTCAAAAGTTGGGATCTATTTCAAAACGTCACATTATGTCTTTAAATCCTATTATTATCATTGAGATCTTTGACTGCTGGGGTATGGATTTCATGGGTCCATTCCCTCCATCATTTAGTTTCCTATACATATTAGTCATAGTAGATTATGTTTCAAAATGGATAGAGGCAATTCCAAGTTGAAACAATGATTGACCAACTACAATCTTTCATTCCTGTGATTGATCTCTCCATGAGTTGCATAAATTGGTCATCTAAGGAAAGCCGTAAAAAGCTTAAATTAGATTTGAGCCTTCATTTGTGAATCTTTGTGTCTTTTGGTTTTATTATAGTGTTTTCTTGTTTCTTATATTTGTTTCAGTGTGTTTCAGGTTTGTCAGTGTTTGCTATTTCAGGTGATATCTTCTATACTCTATCTTTCTACCTTAGAACATTGAGGACAATGTCTCATTTTGGTTGGGGAGAGAGGGTAGTAGCTTAAAAAAAAAAACTAACTGTGTTTTCTATTTCATAAAGCATTTAAGGGAATTTGAGGAGGTCTGCAACACATATAATAATTTAAATTGTAGCATGAACACCATCAGATTAAAGCTTTTTCCTTTTTCATTAAAAGATAAAGCTAAAACATGGCTACAAAATTTGAGACCAGGATCCATTTGTGCTTGGGATGAAATTTAACAACAATTTTTAAAGAAGTTTTTCCCATCTCATAGAACAAACTCTTTCAAAAGACAAATCACCACTTTCACTCAAAAACCAGGAGAAACATTTTACCAATGTTGGGAAAAACCAGGAGAAACATTTTACCAGTGTTGGGATAGGTATCGAGACTTGCTTAGTACTTGCCCTCATCATGGTTTTGAAACATGGAGATTGGTTTCACATTTTTATGAAGGGTTAACACCTAGAGATAGGCAAATAATGAGAATAATCGTGCTAGAACACTTAGAGACCACATGAATCCCACATGAACAAGTGCACCATCATGCATAGTTTTTTCCTCCCGATGCATCTCATTTTAATTTTAAGCCAGGCATTATTCAACTTTTACCTTCTTTTCATGGCTTAGAATTGGAAAATCCATACTTGCATTTAAGGGAATTTGAGGAGGTCTGCAACACATAGAATAATTTAAATTGTAGCATGAACACCATCAAATTAAAGCTTTTTCCTTTTTCATTAAAAGATAAAGCTAAAACATGGCTGTAAAATTTGAGACCAGAATCCATTCATGCTTGGGATGAAATGCAATAACAGTTTTTAAAGACGTTTTTCCAATCTCATAGAACAAATTCTTTCAAAAGACAAATCACCACTTTCACTCAAAAACTAGGAGAAACATTTTACCAATGTTGGGATAGGTATCGAGACTTGCTTAGTACTTGCCCTCATCATGCTTTTGAAACATGAAGATTGGTTTCACATTTTTATGAAGGGTTAACACCTAGAGATAGGCAAATGGTTGAATTGATGTGCAATGGTACTTTTGAAGATAAAGACCCTGATGAAGCAATGGAGTACTTAGACTTGTTAGCCGAAAATACTCAAAATTGGGACACTGCGGGTGCTTATGAGACACCGAGTAAAACTGAACATCATACATCTAGCGGAGGTATGTACAACCTTAGGGAAGATCATGACCTCCAAGCCAAGTTTGCATCTTTAGCTAGAAAAGTCGAGGCACTAGAATTGAAAAAGAGTGGTCAATTAAAATCTGTTGAAAACATTGTGTGTCAAATCTGCGAAACAAATGAACACTCAACCAATGATTGTCCAACCTTGCCTTCTTTTAAGGAATGTCTCCATGAACAAGCCCAGGTTTTAAATAGTTTCCAAAGGGCCAGCCACAACCCATACTCACAAAAATACAATCCTGGTTGGAGAAATCACCCAAATTTTAGTTGGAAGAGTGACAATACACAAACTTCACCACCATAGTTTCAAGCACACCATAATTTCCAAAATTCCCATGGATATGCACCTCCTTATGCTCCACCTCCTACAAGCAATTTTGAGGAAACTTTATATGCATTTATTGAAAAGCAAGAGACAATCAACACTCAACTTGCTCAAAGCATAACAAATTTTAAAGATACTCTTGCAAAATTCACATCTGCTCTTAGTTTTCAAGAGAAAGGTAAGTTTCCATCTCAACCACAACAAAATCCCAAGGAGCAATACAATACAAATGCAAGTAGTTTAGGAAGTCAACACATGGATCAAGTCAAATCAGTCACCACTCTTCATAATAGTAAGGTTATTCACAAACCAATTCTTGAACTTTGTGAGAAATATGATGAGTCAATCTCTAACGGTAAGTGATTAGTACTTAAAAGTGCATTTTTATCAAGGTTTTATATCATCATTTTGCAATTGAAGTACCAATAACTCCTTCACTAAAACATGTTTTATAATAATGTATCTAATAATATAAGATACCTATAATTTATGGTAAATGTCTATTTTTAATGCAGGCCTATCACATAAATGAATGGATTGATTGATGAATTTAAGAATTGAAATTGAAAGGACAAAGAGATGGCTAAACTCCGAAAAGAGATGTCGGTCCAGTCCATACCGGAACACTGTTCGGTAATTGGATCATATCTGGAGTTGTAGGTCTCAGATTTAGGTCCACTTTATATGGATGGAAAGGTAAGACATAGGTCTACAACTTTCATATGGAGCCCAAGATCTAGAAAGGCCATTTTCAAGTCCAAATTGTAGCAACAACAAAGAAGCCCGAATCTGTCCTCCAGCCCGAGCACTGTTCTGTATTTTGGCCATATCTGGAGTTCTAGAAGTCCAAATGAGCTGAATGTTTTACACAAGATAGCTTAGACAATTGCCTACAACTTTCATGTTTGCAAGTGGTTCCAATTTTAACGTTATCAATGACGTTTTGGGCAGACAAGAGAAGATAAGGATTGTCACCAAGTCAAGAGTTGGCCACCCACTCATCAATTAGTCATCAAATCAATAGTAGTTGGCCACCCACTTATCAATTAGTCATCAAATCAATAGTTCCCAATTTTGGCCTATAAAAGGAGGCATTTGCCATGCATTTAGGCATCTTGGTTTCCAGATCAAGATCATGCTCTTGCTTTCTCTCTTTGTATTTTTTGTAATGTTTATGTTTTGTTTTCATTAATATCAAGTTTATGCCTTTCATTTCCTTTCCTTTGCTTTGTTAACTCTTATCTTATTTATGTTCTTATTTTGTTTATTTATTTTTATTTCTTTCATTATGTCTAGCTAAGGTAGTTATGTCAAGGTGAAAAGGTTACACTAATGGTGTAAGAATAAGTATAATGTAAACTTAATATGGACTTTAATGTTTGATACTAACATGTTTTATATTTGTTATCTTATTCACTCTTTAATACTTTGCTTGTTAAATGACTAATCTTGATTTATGTTGTATAACACTTGGTACAACAAATGCTTGGCACTTTCATAGCCCATAATGTATGGTATAACCGACACCTGAGCTATGAAAGAAACTTGATTTGTTGTTAACATAAGTTATAATCATGAATGCTTGACGAGATTTACAAGTATTAGCATTAATTGAATAAGATGAGTAATGTAATCATGTTAACAATCTATAATCAGATTGGAACCTTCTTTATGTGTGGTTTCCAATTGAATAATAAGAGTTTATATTATACTTGTTTGACATACCATTAGTGAAACCTCTAACCTTGACATTTGTTATTATCATTATTTAATTGTTACATTAATATTCCATCTCAAAGTTCTTATCATCATCATCTTCTTCTTCTTCTTCTTCTTCTCCTTCTTTTTCTTTATTATTATTATTATTACTATTATTATTACTATTATTAGTATTACTACTACTACTACTACTACTACTACTACTACTACTACTACTACTACTATTATTATTATTATTATTATTATTGTTATTGTTATTGTTGTTGTTGTTATTATTATTGTTTTGTTACTATTGTTGTTATTTATTACTATTGTCTGCCCAAAACGTCATTGATAAAGTCAAAATAGGAGCCACTCGAAAACATAAAAGTTGTATTAAATTGTCTCATCTTTCTTGTGTAAAAAATTCAGCTCATTTGGACTTGTAGAACTCCAGATATGGGCCAAACACTAAACAATGCTCGGGCTGGAAGATAGATTCGGACTTCTTTGTTGTTGCTACAATTTGGACTTGAAAATGGGCCTTTTAGATCTTGGGCTTCGTATTAAAGTTGTAGGCCTATGTCTTACCTTTCCATCCATATAAAGTAAACCTAAATCTAAGATCTGTAGCTCCAGATATGATCCAATTACTAAACAGTGTTCCCGTTTGGATTGCACCGACATCTTTTTTCTAAGTTTGGCCATCTCTTTATCTTTTCAATTTCAGTTCTTAAATTCATTAATCAATCCTTTCATTTATGTGATAGGCCTGCATTTAAAATGAACATTTACTACAAATTAAAGGTATCTTATATTATTAGATATATTATTATAAAACATGCTTTAGTTAAGGAGTTATTGATACTTCCAGTGCAAAATGATGATATAAAACCTTGATAAAAATGCACTTTTAAGTACTAATCAAATAATAATAATAATAATAATAATAAAGAAAAAGAAGGAGAAGAAGAAGAAAAAAATGAGAACTTGGAGATGGAATATTAATGTAAGGATTAAACAATGATAATAACAAACACCAAGGTTAGAGGTTCCACTAATGGTATGTCAAACAAGTATAGTATAAACTCTTATTATTCAATTGGAAACCACACACAAAGGAGGTTCCAATCAGATTATAGATTGTTAACATGATTACATTAGTCATCTTATTCGATTAATGCTAGTACTTGTAAATCTCGCCAAGCATTCATGATTATAACATATGTTAACAACAAATCAAGTTCCTTTCATAGCTCAGGTGTCGGTTATACCATACAGTATGAGCTATGAGAGTGCCAAGCATTTGTTGTACCAAGTGTTATACAACATAAATCAAGATTAGTCATTTAACAAGCAAAGTATTAAAGAGTGAACAAGATAACAAATACAAAACATGTTAGTATCAAACATTAAAGTCGATATTCAGTTTACACTATATTTATTCTTACACCATTAGTGTAACCTTGTCAAGGTGTTAGTATCAAACATCAAAGTTGATATTAAATTTACACTATATTTATTCTTACACCATTAGTGTAACCTTTTCACCTTGACATAATAAACTTAGCTAGACATAATGAAAGAAAGAAAAATAAATAAACAAAATAAGAACATAAATAAGATAAAAGTTAACTAAGTAAATAAAAGGAAATGAAAGGCATAAACTTGATATTAATGAAAGCAAAGCATAAACATTACAAAAAATACAAAGAGAGATAGCAAGAGCATGATCTTGATCTGGAAACCAAGATACCTAATTGCATGGCAAATGCCTCCTTTTACAGGCCAAAATTGGGAACTATTGATTTGATGACTAATTGATGAGTGGGTGACCAACTCTTGACTTAATGACAATCCTTATCTTCTCTTGTCTGCCCAAAAACGTCATTAATAACGTCAATATTAGAGCCACTTGAAAACATGAAAGTTGTAGTAAATTATCTCGGCTTTCTTGTATAAAATATTCAGCTTATTTGGACTTCTAGAACTCCAGATATGGGCCAAAAACTAAACAGTGCTCGGGCTGGAGGACAGATTTGGGCTTCTTTTTTGTTGCTATAATTTGGACTTGAAAATGGCTTTTTTAGATCTTAGGCTCCACATGAAAGTTGTAGGCCTATGTCTTACCTTTCCATCTATATAAAAGAGACCTAAATCTGACATCCACAACTCCACATATGACCCAATTACTGAATAGTGTTCCGGTTTGGAGTGCACTGACATCTCTTTTCTAAGTTTGGCCATCTCTTTGTCCTTTCAATTTCAGTTCTTAAATTCATCAATCAATCCTTTCATTTATGTGATAGGCCTGCATTTAAAATGAACATTTACTAGAAATTAAAGGTATCTTATTTTATTAGATATATTATTATAAAACATGCTTTAGTTAAGGAGTTATTGATACTTCAAGTGCAAAATGATGATATAAAACCTTGATAAAAATACACTTTTAAGTATCAATCACACTCCTCAATGAGCTTATTACTAGTCCCTAGTAATCAAAACATTAAAATAAAAAAATACTTTGCAAATTCCACAAAGTAAGGTAGTCATCATTTAACTTCCATTAATCTATCCAAATAAACAAACTCTCATTAAATTTATATACCTGCTCAATACCTCTTAACAAGATATTCATAAACCTTTCTTTTGTGCTCAATGTATCAACACATAATTATAGGGCTTTTCTTGGAAGAAAACAAAATTTTTGTTCTAATGTTTAAGATTAACTTCCTTGGGTTGGGATTATTATTTTTGTCTTTTTCTTTTTTTTTAATATATATACATATAATTTAAAACACCATGCGTCTTTAACCCATGTAACGAGCTTTCAGCTAATGACTCCCAGACCAGTTGGTCTTAGGGCATTAGGTGTTAAGACACCCCTACGAGCTTAGTAACTCGGGTCGCAGATACTGATATGTAGATAGTGCAATGTTTGATTCCCTTAAGCTTTTCTCCTCAACCCATGTAACAAGCGTTGGGCCAATAGCTCCCAAGTCAGTTGACTTTAGGGTATTAGGTGTTAAAACACCCCTTCGAGCTTAATTGCTTAGGTTAGGGAGGCTACGAAACCAAACTTATCTACATTTTTATTATCATCATTTTTTTTTCTTCTTTTTTTTCTTTTTTTTTTCTTTCTTTTTTTTCATGTTTTTTTTTTAATTATATACAATCCCTTTCCCTTAGTTGTTACCTTTAACAAAAGAACATAAATAATGTAATAATCCAATATGCAACCCACATTCATATGTTTAAAGTGTGTGTGTAAATTAATGTTTAAGAATACGTGTTAAATAAGTATATGAGCAGAATTAAGTGATAACAATGCAAGAGATTGTAAATCTGAATATTTCAAGAAGTATTATGATAGACTTTGTTACGAATGGTTACTAAGATGCATTTCAAGAGTCATAAAAAGTTCTCCTTACTCTGCCATTCACATGACTACAATTTTGCACATGATTTACGAAAAAGATTGATGTCTTCTCCCAAGTGCAGGAGTGTCGAAGTAATAAATAACCCGGCAAGACCGGGATCGAACTATAAGGAGGTTAATTGTACAAATTATAAACAACAATTATAAACAACAACAATAGTAACAATAACAACAACAATAATAATAGTAGCAATAATAATACTAATAATACTAGTGGTAGTAGTAGTAGTAATAGTAATAATAATAATAATAATAATAATAATAATAATAATAATAACAATAACAATAATAAAGAAGAAGAAGAAGAAGAAAAGTTGATGTGAACTTTTAGATGGAAAATTAACGTAAAGATTAAATAATGATAACAAACAATGTCAAGGTTAGAGGATCCACTAATGGTATGTCAAACAAGTATAGTATAAACTCTTATAATTCAATTGGAAACCACACATAAAGGAGGTTCCAATCAGATTATAGATTTTTAACATGATTACATTAGTCATCTTATTCAATTAATACTAATACTTGTAAATTTCATCAAGCATTCATGATTATAACTTATGTTAACAACAAATCAAGTTCCTTTCATAGCACAGGCATCGGTTATACCATATAGTATGGGCTATGAAAGTGCCAAGCATTTGTTGTACCAAGTGTTATACAACATTAATCAAGATTAGTCATTTAACGAGCAAAGTATTAAAGAGTGAACAAGATAACAAATATAAAACTTGTTAGTATCAAACATTAAAGTACATATTAAGTTTACACTATACTTATTCTTACACCATTAGTTTAACCTTTTCACCTTGACATAATAAACTTAGCTAAACATAATAAAAGAAAGAAAAATAAAAAAACAAAATAAGGACATAAATAAGATAAGAGTTAACTAAGTAAAGGAAAGGAAATGAATGCCATAAACTTGATATTAATGAAAGCAAAGCATAAACATTACAAAAAATACAAAGAGAGAAAACAAGAGTATGATCTTGATCTGGAAACCAAGATGTCTAAATGCATGGCAAATTCCTCCTTTTATAGGCCAAAATTAAGAACTATTAATTTGATGACTAATTGATGAGTGGGTGACCAACTCTTGACTTGGTGACAATCCTTATCTTCTCTTGTCTACCCAAAAATGTCATTGATAACGTCAAAATTGGAGCCACTACATAAAAGTTGTAGGAAATTGTCTCAGCTTTCTTGTGTAAACAATTCAACTCATTTGGACTTCTAGAACTCTAGAAATGGGCCAAATACTGAACAGTGCTCGGGCTGGAAGACAGATTCAGGCTTCTTTGTTGTTGCTACAATTTGGACTTGAAAATGGCCTTTTTAGATCTGGGGCTCCATATGAAAGATGTAGGCCTATGTCTTACCTTTCCATCCATATAAAATAGACCTACATCTGAGATCTAAAACTCTAGATATGACCCAATTACCGAACAGTGTGCCGGTTTGAATTGCATCGACATCTCTTTTCTAAGTTTGACCATCTCTTAGTCCTTCCAATTTCAATTCTTTAATTCATCAATCAATCCTTTCATTTATGTGATGGGCCTGCATTTAAAATGAACATTTACTAGAAATTAAAGGTATCTTATATTATTAGATATATTATTATAAAACATGCTTTAGTTAAGAAGTTATTGATACTTCAAGTGCAAAATGATGATACAAAATCTTGATAAAAATACACTTTTAAGTATCAATCACACCCCCCAACTAGCTTATTACTAGTCTCTAGTAATCACAGCGTTAAAATAGAAAAACAATTAGCAAATTCCACAAAGCAAGGTATTCATCATTTAACTTCTATTAATCTATCCAGATAAACAAACTCTCGTTAAATTTATATATATGCTCAATACCTCTTAACAAGATATTTGTAAACCTTTCTTTTGTGCTCAATGTATCAACACATAATTATGGGGCTTTTCTTGGAAGAAAACAAAATTTTTGTTCTGATGTTTAAGGTTAACTTCCTTGGGTTGGGGTTATTATTTTTGTCTTCTTCTTTTTTTTCTTTTTTTTTTTCTTTTTTAAATATATATACATATAATTTAAAACACCATGCATCTTTAACCCATGTAACGAGCTTTCAGCTAATGACTCCCAGACTAGTTGGTCTTAGGGCATTAGGTGTTAAGACACCCCTACGAGCTTAGTAACTCGAGTCGTAGATACTGATATATAGATAGTGCAATGTTTGATTCCCTTAAGCTTTTGTCCTCAATCCATGTAACAAGTGTTGGGCCAACAACTCCCAAGTCAGTTGACTTTAGGGTATTAGGTATTAAAACACCCCTTCAGGCTTAATTGCTTAGGTTAGGGAGGCTACGAAACAAAACTTATCTATATTTTTATTATTATCATTTTTTTTCTTTTTTTTCTTTTTTTTTTGTTTTTTTAATTATATATTATCCCTTTCCCTTAGTTGTTACCTTTAACAAAAGAACATAAATAATATAATAATCCAATATGCAACCCAAAATCATATGTTGATGCAACCCACAATCATATGTTAAAAGTGTGTGTGTGTAAATTAAGGTTTAAGAATACATGTTAAATAAGTATATGAGCAGAATTAAGTGATAACAATGCGAGAGTTTGTAAATCTGAATATTTCAAGAAGTATTATGATAGACCTTGTTACGAATGATTACTAAGATGCATCTCAAGAGTCATAAAAGTTCTCCTTACTCTGCCATCCTAGTAACAACAATTTTGCATATGCTTTATGAAATACAAAACACAGTTTTTTTTTTTTAGCTACTACCCTCTCCCCCCAACTAAAACAAGACATTGTCCTCAATGTTTAAAGGTAGAAAGATAGAGTATAGAAGATATCACCTGAAATAAGGAACATTGACAAGCCTGAAACATACTAAAACAAATACAAGAAACAACAAAACACAATAATAAAACCAAAAGACATAAAGATTCACAAATGAAGGCTCAAATCCAATCTAAGCTTTTTACGGCTTTCCTTAGTTGACCAATTTATGTGACTCATGGAAGGATCAATCACAGGAATGAAAGATTATAGTTGGTCAATCAATTATTCAACAGTAGCAGCAGAGATTATGATTTGTCGTGCAGAAGATGTTAGAAATTCCTCTTCCACAGCATGATCAAGAAAAGACAACAACTTGTCATAATAACTATTAACATTTAACAAACCTATGAGTTTATGGTGAATGTGCAGTTGGGCCTAAGAGGAAATATGAAAGATCTCTTCCAATGTGCCTAGACCACCTGGTAAAGCAATGAAGGCATCAACATGGTTAAACATTGCATTCATTCAAGCAGACATTGTGGAGACCTGTAGTTCCTCTCCAATTGTTTTTCCAATGATGTCCCCTTGTGCTAAAGCTACGGGGACAACCCTCAAAACTTGACTACCTCCTAAAAATGCAGCTATTGACACACCTCCCATTAACCCAAGACTGCCTCCCCCATACACTAAATGAATCTTTCTCTCAACTAGCACATGACCAAGATGATTTGTTGATTCTAAAAACTCCTTTTCTTTCCCAGGACTAGATCCACCGAAAACACAAATATTTCTTATATGATGACCTGAGGAACTTGCCATTTCTACACTTGTGTATTTGTTGAATGTATGGGTTGAGTAGAAATGAAAGGAAGGAAGAGAGGATTTTATAGATGAGAAATTAGAAAGGCAATCATACCACTTATATGTAGGCCAACTAGAGTCTCACACACTCTCTCTCTCTCTCTCTTTATTTATTTATTTATTTATTTACTTTTGAAAAAGCATGTGTATGTACAGGTAGTTATGATTGTGGCTCACATCTTCCCTTGGTTTTACGTCCAAGAACGCCTTAAACACCCTCTATGGGTCGGGAATAGGCTTCCCATCCAGTTTTCTTAAAAACTGGCAAACAGGGTCTTTTTTAGTCAGATTCCCAAGACTAAGTCGATCATGTTCTTTATGAAATAGTGGCTATAAATCATGAATTGCACGATGCACATCTCCACTAGGATGCGTCTTAAGAGTCAATAGAAGATTATCTAAAGACTCCTTACTCAGGCCATCCTTAATGAATTGTATTTTATCTTCACGGTTAATAGATACCATTCCTAAAGAATGACATTGTGTATTACAAGTCCATCTCGCACATCGATGACAGACTTTCACTCGTTTTGCACGACGTTTCTTTGCAAAAGTGTTTTTACCTATTCCAAGCATGTGTGAAATGAAGGAGTTAGAGGACTCACCTGATACTCGGACCTTTACTTCAATCAACCAGTGAATATCTTCAGGAATTCCATGATTCATTAACAATCTCAATCTTGCACATCTAGCACAGTAAATTTTTGTAATCGCATTCTGAGGCAGAGCGGGAAAATACTTTTTCAATTTTTCAAGATTAGTGCCCATTTTCAAATGAGAATTGGAAGAGAGATTCAAAGAATTGCATAAATATATACACGGAGTACCGTTGTCTGCCATTTAACTGAGGTGAGAGGAACTAGCAAAAATCACTCAAAAAGAAACACAAAAACAATGTAAGAAAAACAAAATAATCAACCTTTATCTATAAGATCATTCAAACCAGTTGATTCATTTTCACTAGGAAAATTATCAAAGTAAGCTTTCAAACGATGTCCATTTTCCTTAAAAACATTGTCATTCATTGAATTCTCAATATCACAGGCCCCATAAGGATTGTTCCATCTTGATCTTAGCTCTCTAGGGAATGAATAGAGTTGAGAATTATAAAACAAAACTTTTTGACCAGTGTCAACTTTTTGACAATTTTCATAAGTTTTGCAGAATGCATGTGTGTCCTTGAACATGGTAGGCCAATAAAATCCATTTTGAAAGATTTTTATAGTTGTCTTTTTTTATGAGAAATAACTTCCACATGCTTCAGAATGATAAAGTTTAATGGCACTACTTACCTCATTGTCGGGAATGAATCTTTGAAATATTTGATCAGGATAATATTTGAATAAGTTAAGGTCATCACAATAAAAGTTCTTCACTTCATTCAAAAATTTTTTTTTATCTTGGGTACTCCAATCAATTAGCAAATCTCCTAAAGCAAGAAAATTGATATTTTTATCATACCAAGGCATTAGACTAAGAGAAAGTAAGGATTCGTTAGAAAAGTAATCATCGATTGGTATGATATCAGATGGCGAATTTGTTATCATTATTGATAAAAGATTCATATCAACATTTTCGATGCTTTTTTCATCCGTGATTTCTTCCTCAGAATAAATCATTTGCAAATCTTCAGATTCATCCAACTCATTTTTACTTAAAGTAGATTCAAGTTGATCATAAACTAATTCGTCAATATGATCTACTTCTTGTAAATCCTTATCTTCTCCAAGTTGTTTGCAAATGTTGAAAATATTCATCTCCAATGTCATGTTTCCAAATGATAGCTTCATCAGTCCATTCCTACAATTAATCAATGCGTTAGAAGTTGCAAGAAACGGACGTCCTAAAATAACAGGAAATGAATTACATGCTTCAACAGGTTCTGTGTCCAAGACAATAAAATCCACCGGATAAATGAATTTATCAACTTGTACTAACACATCTTCGACTATTCCTCTAGGCATTTTTGTAGATCTATCAGCAAGTAAAAGAGATATAGAAGTTGGTTTTAACTCACCTAGATTAAGACTCTGAAAAACTGAATATGGAAGTAAATTCACACTAGCACCAAGATCATGTAAGGCTCTTTCAATTTTTTGTTCTCCAATAAAGCAAGAAGTTGTAGGACAACCAGGATCTTTATATTTCAAAGCATTATTGTTCTGAAGAATGACACTTACTTGTTCGGCTAGAAAGGCTTTCTTTTTCACATTAATTTTTCTCTTCACCGTGCATAAATCTTTCAAAAATTTAGCATAGGAAGGAACCTGTTTAATAGCATCCAGTAAAGGTATATTGATCCTTACCTGTTTCAAAATTTCATAAATGGTATATTGATTCTTACCTGTTTGAAAGTTTCAAAGATTTCAGAGTTGTGATTGACTTTCCTTTGTTTGGTCATGGCTTGAGGAAATGGAAGTACTAGCGGGGAATCAGTTGTTTCTTTACAATTTTCAGATTCAACCCCTTCCTTACCCTCAGAGATTGACTCATCATCTTTCTCACAAGGTTCAAGAGAGGGTTTTTCAATAACCTTATCATTACGAAGAGTTGTGACTGATTTGACTTGATCCATGTGTTGGCTTCCGGAACTACTTGCATTTGCATTGTATTGCCCCTTGGGATTTTGTTGTGGTTGAGATGGAAACTTACCTTTCTCTTGAAAACTAAGAGCAGATGTTAATTTTGCAAGAGCATCTTTAAAATCTGTCATGTTTTGAGCAAGTTGAGTATTGATTGTCTCTTGCTTTTCAATGAATGCATGCAATGTTTCCTCAAGATTTCTTCTAGGAGGTGGAGCATAAGGAGGTGCATATGCATGAGAATTTTGGAAATTATGGTGTGCTTGAAATGGTGATTGTGAAGTTTGTACATTGTTATTATCACTCTTCCAACTGAAATTTGGGTGATTTCTCCAACCAGGGCTGTATGTTTGCGAGTATAGGTTATGGTTGGGCCTTTGAAAACTGTTTAAAGCATGGACTTGTTCATGGAGACATTCCTTAAAAGAAGGCAAGGTTGGACAGTTATTAGTTGAGTGTTCATTTGTTTCATATATTTGACACACAATGTTTTCAACAGATTTTAATTGACCACTCTTTTTCAATTCTAGTGCCTCGACTTTTCTAGCTAAAGAACTGACTTAAGTCACGGAGTACCGTTATTCGCCATTTAACCGGGGTGAGAGAAACTAGCAAAAATCACTTAAAAAGAAACACAAAAATAATATGAGAAAAAAAAAATCAATCTTTATATATAGGATCACCCAATTCAATAGAGTCATGTTCAACTGAAAAATTGTCAAAGTAAACTTTCAGACGATGTCTATTTACCTTGAAAACATTGTCATTCTTTGGATTCTCGATGTTGTAGGCCCCATATAGATACACATGTTTCACAATAAAAGGACCGCTCCATCTTGATCTTAATTTTCCAGGAAATAAATGCAGTCGAGAATTATAAAGCAAGACTTTTCAACCAACATTGAATGTTTTTCTTAGTATTTTCTTGTCATGAAACTCTTTCATTCTTGTTTTATGAATTCTTGAATTTTTATATGCATCATTTCTTATTTCCTCAAGCTCATTTATTTGTAATTTTTGCAGTTGACTAGTATCATCCAGATTTGAATTGAAAGCTTTAATAGCCCAATAAGCTTTATGTTCAAGTTCCATATGCAAGTGACAAGGTTTTCCATAGACTAGTCTATAAGGTGACATACCTAGTGATGTTTTATAAGCAGTTCAATAAGCCCAAAGTGTATCATTAAGTCTTAAAGACCAGTCTTTCTTATTAGGGTTCACTGTTTTCTCCAAAATATGTTTGATCTTCCTATTAGCAAGCTCTACTTGTCCATTTGTTTGAGGGTGATAAGGGGTGGCAACTTTGTGTGTGATTCCATATTTCTTCATTAAAGACTCAAATGGCTTGTTGCAGAAATGTGTTCCACCATCACTTATTATGGCTCGAGGGACTCTAAATCGACTCAAAATATTTTCTTTCAAAAACTTTATAACTGTTTTGTGATCATTGTTTCGACTTGGAATTGCCTCTATCCATTTTGAAACATAATCTACTGCGACTAATATGTAGAAGAAACCAAATGATGGAGGGAATGGACCCATGAAATCTATACCCCAATAGTCAAAGATTTCAATGAAAAGAATAAGATTTAAAGGCATCATGTGACATTTTGAAATAGATCCTAACTTTTGACAATTCTCACAAGTCTTGCAAAATGCATGTGAGTCCTTGAACATGGTGGGCCAGTAAAATCCACTTTGTAAAATTTTTGCAATTGTCTTTCTTGATGAGAAATGGCCTCCACATGCCTCAGAATGACAAAATTTAATGACACTACTTACCTCATTGTCAGGAATGCATCTTCAAAATATTTGATCAGGATAATATTTGAATAAATAAGGGTCATCCCAATAAAAGTTCTTCACTTCGTTCAAGAACTTTCTTTTATCTTGGGTACTCCAATGAGTTGGCAATTGTCCTGAAACAAGAAAATTGACAATATTAGCAAACCAGGGCATTGGTGTGATGTCAGTTTTCAAATCTGTTGTCAATCTTGACAAGTGATCTGCAACAATATTTTCGCTGCCTTTCTTATCTTTGATTGTGATATCAAATTCTTGAAGTAACAAAATCCACCGCACCAATTTAGCCTTAGAATCTTTCTTAGAAAGAAGATATTTCAATGCTGCATGATCACTAAAAACAACAACAGGTGAGCCAACAAGATAAGATCTGAATTTTTCACATGCAAATACTACTGCAAGTAATTCTTTTTCAGTGGTGGTATAATTCATTTGAGCACTATTTAAAGTTTTACTTCCATAGTAAATTACATAAGGTTTCTTATCTTTTCTTTGTCCCAAAACAGCACCTACGGCATAATCACTAGCATCACACATTATTTCAAAAGGTAATGACCAATCGGGAGGTTGAATGATAGGAGCACAAGTAAGCAAGTTTTTAAGTTTAACAAAGGCTTCTTCACAATGTTCAGTCCATTCAAAAATAGTATCCTTTGTTAGAAGGTTACTTAAAGGCTTAGATATTACACTAAAATCTTTGATGAACCTTCTATAAAAACCAGCATGTCCCAGGAATGATCTAACATCTTTAAGAGATTTTGGTGTTGGCAAGTTTGCAATTAACTCGATTTTAGATTTGTCAACCTCAATTCTTTTTGATGAAACAATGTGACAAAGTATAATGCCGTTTGTTACCATAAAGTGATATTTTTTCTAACTCAGCACAAGATTCTTCTCTTCACACCTGGTCAAAACTTTTTCTAAGTTAGTCAAACAATCATCAAATGAATCGCCAACAACAGAAAAATCGTCCATGAAAATCTCAAGAAAATGTTCAACCATATCACTAAATATACTAAGCATGCATCTTTGAAATGTGGTTGGTGCGTTACATAATCCAAAAGGCATCCTTCGATATGCAAAAATACCAAATGGACATGTGAAAGTAGTCTTCTCTTGATCTTCCAATGAATTTCAATTTGGTTGTAACCCGAATAGCCATCTAGGAAACAATAAAATTCATGACCTGCAACTCTTTATAGGATTTGATCCATGAAAGGTAAAGGAAAATGATCTTTGGCCTTAATTGATCGTGGTGGCAATTCCTCAATCTGTGGCCTCCAATTACTTGTCTTTGATTCTTCTTGAAAATAAATCATTTGCAAATCATGAGATTCATCAATCTCAATTTCACTAGAAGTGGTTGGAAATTGATCATGAATTAATTTTTCAGTAAAGTCCACTTCCTATAAATTACTATCATCTCTAGGTTGCTTGCAAATATTGAAAATATTCATCTCCAATGTCATGTTTCCAAATGATATCTTCATTAGTCCATTCCTACAATTAATCAATGCGTTAGAAGTTGCAAGAAATGGACGTCCTAAAATAACAGGAAATGAATTATATACTTCATCAGGTTGTGTGTCCAAGACGATAAAATCCACAGGATAAATGATTTTATCGACTTGTACTAACACATCTTTAATTATTCCTCTAGGCACTTTTATAGATCTATCGGCACGTAAAAGAGTTATAGAAGTTAGTTTTAACTCACCTAGATTAAGACTCTGAAAAACTGAGTATGGAAGTAAATTCACACTAGCACCGAGATCAAATAAGGCTCTTTCAATCTTATGCTCTCTAATAAAGCAAGAAATTGTACGACAACCAGGGTCTTTATATTTCAAAGCATTATTGTTCTGAAGAATAGCACTTACTTGTTTGGCTAGAAAGACTTTCTTTTTCACATTCAGTTTTCTCTTCACAGTGCATAGATCTTTCAAAAATTTAGCATAGGAAGGAACCTGTTTAATAGCATCCAGCAAAGGTATATTGATCCTTACCTGTTTGAAAATTTCATAAAGGTATATTGATTCTTACCTGTTTGAAAGTTTCAAAGATTTCAGAGTTGTGATTGACTTTCCTTCGTTTGGTTATGGCTTGAGGAAATGGAAGTGCTGGCGGAGAATCAGTCTTTTCTTTGCAATTTTCACATTCAACCCCTTCCTTACCCTCAGAGATTGACTCATCATCTTTCTCATAAGGTTCAAAAATGGGTTTTTCAATAACCTTACCATTGCGAAGAGTAGTGACTGATTTGACTTGATCCATGTGTTGGCTTCCGGAACTACTAGCAATTGCATTGTATTGCCTTTTGGGATTTTGTTGTGGTTGAGATGGAAACTTACCTTTCTCTTGGAAACTAAGAGCAGATGTTAATTTTGCAAGAGTATCTTTAAAATCTGTCATGTTTTGAGCAAGTTGAGTATTGATTGTCTCTTGCTTTTCAATGAATGCATGCAATGTTTCCTCAAGATTTCTTCTAGGAGGTGGAGCATAAGGAGGTGCATATCCATGAGAATTTTGGAAATTGTGGTGTGCTTAAAATGGTAGTTGTGAAGTTTGTGCATTGTTAGTCTCACTCTTCTAACTAAAATTTGGGTGATTTCTCCAACCAGGTTGTATGTTTGTGAGTATGGGTTGTGGTTGGCCCTTTGGAAATTGTTTAAAGCGCCCTTTGGAAATTGTTTAAAGCGTGGGCTTGTTTATAGAGACATTCCTTAAAAGAAGGCAAGGTTGGACAATAATTGGTTGAGTGTTCATTTGTTTCACATATTTGACACACAATGTTTTCAACAGATTTTAATTGACCACTCTTTTTCAATTCTAGTGCCTCGACTTTTCTAGCTAAAGATGCAAACTTAGCTTGAAGGTCATGATCTTCCCTAAGGTTGTACATACCTCCACTAGATGTATGAGGTTGAGTTTTACTCGATGCCTCATAAGTACCCACGGTGTCCCAATTTTGAGCATTTTCAGCTAACAAGTCTAAGTACTCCATTGCTTCATCAGGGTCTTTATCTTCAAAAGTTCCATTGCACATCAATTCAACCATTTGCCTATCTTTAGGTGTTAACCCTTCATAGAAATGTGAAACCAATCTCCATGTTTCAAAACCATGATGAGGGCAAGTACTAAGCAAGTCTCGATACCTATCCCAACATTGGTAAAATGTTTCTCCTGGTTTTTGAGTGAAAGTGGTGATTTGTCTCTTAAAAGAGTTTGTTCTATGAGATGGGAAAAACTTCTTCAAAAACTGTTGTTGCATTTCATCCCAAGCACGAATGGATCCTGGTCTTAAATTTTGTAGCCATGTTTTAGCTTTATCTTTTAATGAAAAAGGAAAAAGCTTTAATCTGATGGTGTTCATGCTACAATTTAAATTATTATATGTGTTGCACACCTCCTCAAATTCCCTTAAATGCAAGTATGGATTTTCCAATTCCAAACCATGAAAAGAAGGTAAAAGTTGAATAATACCTGGTTTAAAATTAAAATGAGATGCATCAGGAGGAAAAACTATGCATGATGGTGCACTTGTTCTTGTGGGATTCATGTGGTCTCTAAGTGTTCTAGCACGGTTATTCTCATTATTCTCATTATGAAGTGATTGATTATCTTCTTCGGCCATATTTTCTGAAAATGATGAGGATACCCTACAAAGTCTACCACTTGATGTACGTGACCACACTCTCATGCACGTGTAGGAATAAAATAAAAAAAAAAGAAAAA
>NW_011500753.1:57188-65014 GCF_000495115.2 Populus euphratica
TACTACTACTACTACTACTACTACTACTATTATTATTATTATTATTATTATTATTATTATTACTATTGTTGTTGTTGTTATTGTTGTTTTATAATTGTTGTTTATAATTTGTACAATTAACCTCCCTGTGGTTCGACCCCGGTCTTGCCGGGTTATTTATTACTTCGACACTCCTGCACTTGGGAGAAGACATCAATCTTTTAGTCGTGTCAAGTTTTTGGCGCCGTTGCCGGGGAGGTAAGTTCTTGTATAAATTATAGTATTTATTTTATTTTCTCTTTTCACTTTTCTTGTATATAACTTTGTTTCTTTTCTTTTGTTTCTTTTTATTTTGTTTTCTTCCTCCTTCTTTTGCTTTCTTGTTCTTCTTTTTATTTTATTCCTACACGTGCATGAGAGTGTGGTCACGTACATCAAGTGGTAGACTTTGTAGGGTATCCTCATCATTTTCAGAAAATATGGCCGAAGAAGATAATCAATCACTTCATAATGAGAATAATGAGAATAACCGTGCTAGAACACTTAGAGACCACATGAATCCCACAAGAACAAGTGCACCATCATGCATAGTTTTTCCTCCTGATGCATCTCATTTTAATTTTAAACCAGGTATTATTCAACTTTTACCTTCTTTTCATGGTTTGGAATTGGAAAATCCATACTTGCATTTAAGGGAATTTGAGGAGGTCTGCAACACATATAATAATTTAAATTGTAGCATGAACACCATTAGATTAAAGCTTTTTCCTTTTTCATTAAAAGATAAAGCTAAAACATGGCTACAAAATTTAAGACCAGGATCCATTCGTGCTTGGGATGAAATGCAACAACAGTTTTTAAAGAAGTTTTTTCCATCTCATAGAACAAACTCTTTCAAGAGACAAATCACCACTTTCACTCAAAAACCAGGAGAAACATTTTACCAATGTTGGGATAGGTATCGAGACTTGCTTAGTACTTGCCCTCATCATGGTTTTGAAACATGGAGATTGGTTTCACATTTCTATGAAGGGTTAACACCTAAAGATAGGCAAATGGTTGAATTGATGTGCAATGGAACTTTTGAAGATAAAGACCCTGATGAAGCAATGGAGTACTTAGACTTGTTAGCTGAAAATGCTCAAAATTGGGACACCGCGGGTACATATGAGGCACCGAGTAAAACTCAACCTCATACATCTAGTGGAGGTATGTACAACCTTAGGGAAGATCATGACCTTCAAGCCAAGTTTGCATCTTTAGCTAGAAAAGTCGAGGCACTAGAATTGAAAAAGAGTGGTCAATTAAAATCTGTTGAAAACATTGTGTGTCAAATCTGTGAAACAAATGAACACTCAACCAACGATTGTCCAACCTTGCCTTCTTTTAAGGAATGTCTCCATGAACAAGCCCATGCTTTAAACAGTTTCGAAAGGCCCAATCATAACCCATATTTGCAAACATACAATCCTGGTTGGAGAAATCACCAAAATTTTAGTTGGAAGAGTGACAATGCACAAACTTCACAACCACCGTTTCAAGCACACCATAATTTCCAAAATTCTCATGGATATGCACCTCCTTATGCTCCACCTCCTAGAAGAAATCTTGAGGAAACATTGCATGCATTCATTGAAAAGCAAGAGACAATCAATACTCAACTTGCTCAAAACATGACAGATTTTAAAGATACTCTTGCAAAATTAACATCTGCTCTCAGTTTCCAAGAGAAAGGTAAGTTTCCATCTCAAACACAACAAAATCCCAAAGGGCAATACAATGCAAATGCAAGTAGTTCCGGAAGCCAACACATGGATCAAGTCAAATCAGTCACTACTCTGCGCAGTGGTAAGGTTATTGAAAAACCCTCTCTTGAACCTTATGAGAAAGATGATGAGTCAATCTCTGAGGGTAAGGAAGGGGTTGAATCTGAAAATTGCAAAGAAACGACTGATTCACCGCCAGCACTTCCATTTCCTCAAGCCATGACCAAACAAAGGAAAGTCAATCACAATTCTGAAATTTATGAAATTTTCAAACAGGTAAGGATCAATATACCTTTGCTGGATGCTATTAAACAGGTTCCTTCCTATGCTAAATTTTTGAAAGATCTATGCACTGTGAAGAGGAAACTGAATGTGAAAAAGAAAGCCTTTCTAGCCGAACAAGTAAGTGCTATTCTTCAGAACAATAATGCTTTGAAATATAAAGACCCTGGTTGTCCTACAATTTCTTGCTTTATTGGAGAGCATAAAATTGAAAGAGCCTTACTTGATCTTGGTGCTAGTGTGAATTTACTTCCATATTCAGTTTTTCAGAGTCTCAATCTAGGTGAGTTAAAACCAACTTCTATATCTCTTTTACTTGCCGATAGATCTGTAAAAGTGCCTAGAGGAATAATTGAAGATGTGTTAGTACAAGTCGATAAATTCATTTATCCTGTGGATTTTATTGTCTTGGACACAGAACCTGTTGAAGCATGTAATTCATTTCCTGTTATTTTAGGACGTCCGTTTCTTGCAACCTCTAACGCATTGATTAATTGTAGGATTGGACTCATGAAGCTATCATTTGGAAACATGACATTGGAGATGAATATTTTCAACATTTGCATGCAACCTAGAGATGATAATGATTTACAAGAAGTAGATCATATTGACGATTTAGTTTATGATCAACTTGAATCTACTTTAAGTAAAAATGAGTTGGATGAATCTGAAGATATGCAAATGTTTATTTTGAGGAAGAAATCACAGATGAAAAACACACCGAAAATGTTGATGCGAATCTTTTATCAAAAGTGACAACAAATTCGACATCTGACATCATACCAATCAATGATTACTTTCCTAACGAATCCTTACTTTCTCTTAGTCCAATGCCTTGGTATGTTAAAAATATCAATTTTCTTGCTTTAGGAGATTTGCCAGCTGATTGGAGTACCCAAGACAAAGAAAAGTTTTTGAATGAAGTGAAGAACTTTTATTGGGATGACCCTAACTTATTCAAAGATTGTCCTGATCAAATATTTCAAAGATTCATTCCCGACAATAAGGTAAGTAGTGTCATTAAACTTTGTCATTCTGAAGCATGTGGGATTATTTTTTGTCAAAAAAGACAGCTGCAAAGATCTTTTAAAATGGATTTTATTGGCCCACCATGCGTATGCATTCTGCAAAACTTGTGAAAATTATCAAAAAGTTGATACTGGTCAAAAAGTTTTGTTCTATAATTCTCAACTCTATTCATTCACTAGAGAGCTAAGATCAAGATGGAGCAATACGTATGGGGCCTTTGATATTGAGAATTCAATGAATGACAATATTTTTAAGGAAAATGGACATCGTTTGAAAGCTTACTTTGATAATTTTCCTAGTGAAAATGAATCAACTGGTTTGAATGATCTTATAGATAAAGGTTGATTATTTTGTTTTTCTCACATTTTCTTTTTTGTGTTTCTTTTTGACTGATTTTTGCTAGTTTCTCTGACCCCGGTCAAATGGCGAATAACGGTACTCCGTGACTTAAGTCGGTTCTTTCAGTTTCCCATAATAACTGATATCTGTGTATATATTTGTGCAATTCTATGAATCTCTCTTCCAATTCTCTTTTGAAAATGGACACTAATCTTGAAAAATTAAAAAAGTATTTTCCCGCTTTGCTTCAAAATGCGATTAAAAAAAATTTACCGTGCTAGATGTGCAAGATTGAGGTTGTTAATGAATCATGGAATTCCTAAAGATATTCGCTGGTTGATTGAAGCAAAGGTCCGATTATCAGGTGAGTCCTGTAATTCCTTCATTTCACACATACCTAGAACAGGTAAAAGCACTTTTGCAAAGAAACATTGTGCAAAACGATTGAAAGTCTATCATCGATGTGCCAGATGGACTTGTAATGCACAATTTTGTTCTTTAGGAATGGTATCTATATACCATGAAGATAAAATACAATTCATTAAGGATGACCTGAGTAAGGAGTCTTTAGATAATCTTCTATTAACTCTTGAGATGCATCTTTGTGGAGAAGTGCATCGTGCAATTCATGATTTATGGCCACTATTTCATAAAGAACATGATCGACTTAGTCTTGGGAATCTGACTAAAAAAGACCCTGTTTGCCAGTTTTTAAGAAAACTGGATGGGAAGCCTATCCTCGACCCATAAAAGGCGTTTAAGCCGTTCTTGGACGCAAAACCAAGGGAAGATGTGAGCCACAATCACAACTACCTGTACATACACATGCTTTTTCAAAAGTAAATAAATAAATAAATAAAGAGAGAGAGAGAGAGAATGAGAGTGTGAGATTCCAGCTTGCCTATATATAGGTGGTATGATTGCCCTTTTAATTTCTCATCTATAAAATCCTCTCTTACTTCCCCTCATTTCCACTCAAACCATACATTCATCAAATATAGAAGTGTGTAGAAATGGCAAGTTCCTCAAGTCATCAAATAAAAAGTATTTGTGTTTTCGGTGGATCCAGTCCTGGGAAAGAAAAGGAGTTTTTAGAATCAGTAAATCATCTTGGTCAGGTGCTAGCTGAGAGAAAGATTCATTTAGTGTATGAGAGAGGCAGTTTGGGGTTAATGAGAGGTGTGTCAATAGCTGTATTCTTAGGAGGTAGTCAAGTTTTAGGGGTTGTCCCCGAAGCCTTAGCACAAGGGGACATCATTGGAAAAATAATTAGAAAGGAACTTCAGGTCTCCACAATGTCAGCTCGAATGAATGCAATGTTTAACTATGCTGATGCCTTCATTGCTTTACCAGTTGGTCTAGGCACATTGGAAGAGATCTTCTATATTTCCTTTTGGACCCAACTGTACATTCACCGTAAACCCATAGGTTTGTTAAATGTTAATGATTATTATGATAAGTTGTTGTTTTTTCTTGATCATGCTATGGAACAGGAATTTATAACATCTTCTACACGAAAAATCATAATCTTTACTGCTACTGCTGAACAATTGATTAACTAACTACAATCTTTCATTCCTATAATTGATCCCTCCATAAGTCGCATAAATTGGTCATTTAAGGAAAGCCGTAAAAAGCTTAGATTAGATTTGAGTCTTCATTTGGAATTTTTTTTACTATTGTGTTTTGTTATTTCTTATTTTTCTTTTAGTGTGTTTCAAGTTTGTCAATCGTTATTTCAGGTGATATCTTTTATACTCTATCTTTCTACCTTGGAACATTGAGGACAATGTCCCGTTTTGGTTGGGGGGAGAGGGTAGTAGCTAAAAAAAAAAAAAAACTAATTGTGTTTTCTATTTCATAAAGCATATGCAAAATTGTTGTTACTATGATGGCAGAGTAAAGGAGATCTTTTTATGACTCTTGAGACGCATCTTAGTAACCATTCTTAATAAGGTCTATCATAATACTTCTTGAAATATTTAGGTTTACAAACTCTCGCATTGTTACCACTTAATTCTACTCATATACTTATTTAATATGTATTCTTAAACCTTAATTTGCACACACACACTTTAACATATGATTGTGGGTTGCATATTTGGATTATTACATTATTTATGTTCTTTTGTTAAATGTAACAACTAAGGGAAAGGGATAGTATATCATTAAAAAAAACAAAAAAAAATGATGATAATAAAAATATAGATAAGTTTGGTTTCATAGCCACCCTAACCTAAGCAATTAAGTCCGAAGGGGTGTTTTAACACCTAATACCCTAAAGTCAACTGACTTGGGAGCTATTGGCCTAATGCTTGTTACATGGGTTGAGGAGAAAAGCTTATGGGAATCAAACACTGCATTATCTACGTATCAGTATTTGCGACCCGAGTTACTAAGCTCGTAGGGGTGTCTCAACACCTAATGTCCTAAGACCAATTGGTCTGGGAGTTATTAGCCGAAAGCTCGTTACATGGGTTAAAGATGCATGGTGTTTTATGTTGTATGTATATATATTTAAAAAAAAGAAAACAAATAATAATCCCAACCCAAGGAAGTTAACCTTAAACATTAGAATAACAATTTTGTTTTCTTCCAAGAAAAGCCCCATAATTATGTGTTGATATATTGAGCACAAAAGAAAGGTTTCTTAATATCTTGTTAAGAGGTATTGAGCAGATATATAAATTTAATGAGAGTTTGTTTATCTGGATAGATTAATGGAAGTTGAATGATGAATATCTTGCTTTGTGGAATTTGCAAATTATTTTTCTATTTTAATGCTTTGATTACTAGAGACTAGTAATAATCTGGTTGGGGGTGTGATTAGTACTTAAAAGTGCTTTTTTATCAAGGTTTTATATCATCATTTTGCACTTGAAGTATCAATAACTCCTTAACTAAAGCATGTTTTATAATAACGTATCTAATAATATAAGATACCTTTAATTTATGGTAAATGTCTATTTTTAATGCAGGCCTATCACATAAATGAAAGGATTGATTGATGACTTGAAGAACTTAAATTGCAAGGATAAAGAGATGGCCAAACTTAGAAAAGAGATGTCGGTGCAATCCAAACCGGAACACTGTTCGGTAATTGGGTCATATCTAGAGCTATATATCTCAGATTTAGGTCCAATTTATATGGATGGAAAGGTAAGACATAGGCCTACAACTTTCATATGGAGCCCAAGATCTAAAAAGGCCATTATCAAGTCCAAATTATAGCAACAACAAAGAAGCCCGAATCTGTCTTCCAACCCGAGCACTGTTCGGTATTTTGGCCATATCTGGAGTTCTAGAAGTCCAAATGAGCTGAAGTTTTTACACAAGAAAGCTGAGACAATTGCCTACAACTTTCATGTTTACAACTGGCTCCAATTTTGACGTTATCAATGACGTTTTGGGCAGACAAGAGAAGATAAGGATTGTCACCAAGTCAAAAGTTGGTCACCCACTTATCAATTAGTCATCAAATCAATAGTTCCCATTTTTGGCCTATAAAAGGAGGCATTTGCCATGCATTTAGGCATCTTGGTTTCCAGATCAAGATCATGCTCTTCCTTTCTCTCTTTGTATTTTTTATGCTTTGTTTTCATTAATATTAAGTTTATGCCTTTCATTTCCTTTCCTTTACTTAGTTAACTTTTATGTTCTTATTTTGTTTATCTATTTTGCTTTCTTTCATTATGTCTAGCTAAGTTAATTATGTCAAGGTGAAAAGGTTACACTAATGGTGTAAGAATAAGTATAATGTAAACTTAATATGGACTTTAATGTTTGATACTAACATGTTTTATATTTGTTATCTTGTTCACTCTTTAATACTTTGCTTGTTAAATGACTAATCTTGATTTATGTTGTATAACACTTGGTACAACAAATGCTTGGCACTTTCATAGCCCATAATGTATGGTATAACCGACACCTGAGCTATGAAAGGAACTTGATTTATTGTTAACATAAGTTATAATCATGAATGCTTGACGAGATTTACAAGTATTAGCATTAATTGAATAAGATGACTAATGTAATCATGTTAACAATATATAATCTGATTGGAACCTCCTTTGTGTGTGGTTTCCAATTCAATAATAAGAGTTTATACTATACTTGTTTGATATACCATTAGTGGAACCTCTAACCTTGACATTTGTTATTATCATTGTTTAATCGTTACATTAATATTCCATCTCAAAGTTCTCATCTTCTTCTTCTTCTTCTCCTTCTTTTTCTTTATTATTATTATTATTATTATTATTATTATTATTATTATTAGTACTACTACTACTACTACTACTACTACTACTACTACTACTACTACTACTACTACTACTACTACTACTACTACTACTACTACTACTACTACTACTACTACTACTACTACTACTACTACTACTACTACTACTACTACTACTACTACTACTA
>NW_011500753.1:65036-82604 GCF_000495115.2 Populus euphratica
AAAATAGATAAACAAAATAAGAACATAAAAGTTAACTAAGTAAAGGAAAGGAAATGAAAGGCATAAACTTAATATTAATGAAAACAAAGCATAAAAAATACAAAGAGAGAAAGGAAGAGCATGATCTTGATCTGGAAATCAAGATGCCTAAATGCATGGCAAATGCCTCCTTTTATAGGCCAAAAATGGGAACTATTGATTTGATGACTAATTGATAAGTGGGTGGCCAACTTTTGACTTGGTGACAATCTTTATCTTCTCTTGTCTGCCCAAAACGTCATTGATAACGTCAAAATTGGAGCCAGTTGCAAACATGAAAGTTGTAGGCAATTGTCTCAGCTTTCTTGTGTAAAAAATTCAGCTCATTTGGACTTCTAGAACTCCAGATATGGCCAAAATACCGAACAGTGCTCGGGCTGGAAGACAGATTCGGGCTTCTTTGTTGTTGCTACAATTTGGACTTGATAATGGCCTTTTTAGATCTTGGGCTCCATATGAAAGTTGTAGGCCTATGTCTTACCTTTCCATCCATATAAATTGGACCTAAATCTGAGATATATAGCTCCAGATATGACCCATTTACCGAACAGTGTTCCGGTTTGGATTGCACCGACATCTCTTTTCTAAGTTTGGCCATCTCTTTATCCTTGCAATTTAAGTTCTTCAAGTCATCAATAAATCCTTTCATTTATGTGATCGACCTGCATTTAAACTGAATATTTACCACAAATTAAAGGTATCTTGTATTATTAGATATATTATTATAAAACATGCTTTGGTTAAGGAGTTATTGATACTTCAAGTGCAAAATGATGATATAAAACCATGATAAAAATGCACTTTTAAGTACTAATCATTAACCAAATTACTCTCCTATGTATTAAATTGAAAAATCAACTAAACAACACATTTGATTTTCTTTATCTTTAAATAATGATTTCTCTTTTTTCCACACATCATTTTCTCTTCTTTTTTTTCCTCTTCTAACACAAATCATCAAATCAAGAAAAAATTAGGATATGAAATTATGAAGTATAGAAATCAACATGATTTTTATTCAAAATAAAAACACTTCACTACATGGAAGTGAAATTTCCTTTTTCCAATAACAATCCACAATCTTTGTATCTCTAATCTGTGTGCCCATAACAATCCCATCACAAATTCATTTTAAAATTAATAATATATTAAAAATATAAAGAAATTACTATGGCCATTGATTAGTACTTAAAAGTGTATTTTTATCAAGGTTTTATATAATCATTTTACATTTGAAATATCAATAACTCCTTAACTAAATCATGTTTTATAATAACATATCTAATAAGATAAGATACCTTTAATTTGTGGTAAATTTTTATTTTAAATGCAGGCCTATTGCATAAATGAAAGGATTGATTGATGAATTTAAGAATTGAAATTGAAAGGACAAAGAGATGGCCAAACTTAGAAAAGAGATGGAGGTGCAGCCCAAACCGGAACACTGTTCGGTAATTAGGTCATATCTGGAGCTGTAGATCTCGGATTTAGGTCTACTTTATATGAATGGAAAGGTAAGACATAGGTCTACAACTTTCATATGGAGCCCAAGATTAACAAGGCCATTTTGAAGTCTAAATTGTAGCAACAACAAAGAAGTCCGAATTTATCCTACAGCCTGCGCACTGTTTGGTGTTTGGCCCATATCTAGAGTTCTAGAGTCCAAATGACCTCCATTTTTTTTTTTACAAAAAGCTGAGACAATTTCCTTTCCTTTACATAGTTAACTTTTATCTTATTTATGTTCTTATTTTGTTTATTTATTTTTCTTTCTTTTATTATGTTTAGTTAAGTTTATTATATCAAGGTGAAAGGATATACTAATGGTGTAAGAATAACTATAGTGTAAACTCAACATGGACTTTAATGTTTAACACTAATATGTTTTATATTGTTATCTTGTTCACTCTTTAATACTTTGCTTGTTAAATGACTAATCTTGATTTATGTTGTATAACACTTGATACAACAAATGCTTGGCACTTTCATAGCCCATACTTTATGGTATAACCGACACCTGAGCTATGAAAGGAACTTGATTTGTTGTTAACATAAGTTATAAGCATGGATACCTGATAAAATTTACAAGTATTAGCATTAATCGAATAAGATAACTAATGTAATCATGTTAACAATTTATAATCTGATTAGAACCCTCTTTATGTGTGGTTTTCAATTGAATAATAAGAGTGTATACTATACTTGTTTGACATACCATTACTAGATCCTCTAACCTCGATATTTATTGTTATCATTTTTTAATCCTTACATTAATCTTCCATCTCAAAGTTTTCATCAACTTCTTTTTCTTCTTCTTTATTATTATTATTATTACTACTACTATTATTATTAGTACTATTATTATTATTATTGGTATTATTATTATTATTATTATTATTGCTACTATTATTATTGTTATTGTTTTTATTACCATTGTTGTTTATAATTTGTACAATTAACCTCCTTGTGATTCGACCCCGATCTTGCCGAGTTATTTATTACTTTGACACTTCTGCACTTGGAAGAAGATATCAATCTTTTGGTCGTGTCAGGCTTGAATAGTAATTCCCCATATGTTTTTGTAGGTGCCCTACAAGAAAGCATCGCCTTTATTTTTTTTAATTAATGTATTTCTATCTTTTACTATTATATTTTTTTTCGGTTATCTCACTTTTAGAACACAAATCATAAGTTTGACGAATTAACATAATTGGTTAGGTTTTTTTACTTATTTTACTCTTTTTTCACTTTGATCCTTTAGTATTGAGTTAATTGAGAATTAAGCTTTATAATTTATTTTATTTGCTTTCTATTAGGTTAACTAGTCTCATGATTCGAGAATTGATCAATCAGTTGTTCAGCAATAGAAGCAGAGATTATGATTTGTTGCGCCGAAGATGTTAGAAAATTATGTTCCACAACATGATAAAAAGAAAAGACAATAATTTATCATAAAAAAAACCATTAACATTGAGCAAACCTATAGGTTTATGCTGAATGTGAAGTTGTGCCCAAAAGAAAATATGAAAGATCTCTTACAATGTGTCCGGACCACTGATTAGTATATAAAAGTGTATTTTTACCAAGGTTTTATATCATTATTTTGCAATAGAAGTATCAACAACTCTTTAACTAAAGCATGTTTTATAATAACATATCTAATAATATAAGATACCTTTAATTTCTAGTAAATGTTCATTTTAAATACAGGCCTATTACATAAATGAAAGGATTGATTGATTAGTTGAAGTAGTGAAATTGAAAGAACAAAGAGATGGCCAAACTTAGAAAAGAGATGCCGTTTTCAAGTCCAAATTGTAGCAACAACGAAGAAGTCTGAATTTGTCTTGCAACCTAGACACTGTTCAGTGTTCATCTTATATTTAGGGTTCTAAAAGTCCAAATGACCTCCATTTTGTTTTTTGCAAATCTGAGACAATTTCCTACAACTTTTATATGGAGGTCTGGTTCAAATTATGACGTTATCAATGACGTTTTATTCAGACAAGAGAAGTTAAGGATTGTCAGCAAGTCAAGAGTTGACCACCCACTTATCAATTAGTCATTAAATAAATAGTTTTTAATTTTGGCCTATAAAAGGAGGCATTTACCATGTATTTAGGCATCTTGGTTTCCAGATCAAGATCATGTTTTTGCTTTCTCTCTTTATATTTTTGTAATGCTTAAGTTTTGTTTTTATTAATTTCTTGTTTATGCCTTTCAATTCATTTCCTTTACTTAGCTAACTTTTATCTTATTTATGTTCTTACTGATTAGTACTTAAAAGTGCATTTTTATCATGGTTTTATATCATCATTTTGCACTTGAAGTATCAATAACTCCTTAACTAAAGCATGTTTTATAATAATATATCTAATAATATAAGATACCTTTAATTTGTGGTAAATGTTCATTTTAAATGCAGGCCTATCACATAAATGAAAGGATTGATTGATGACTTTAAGAACTTAAATTGCAAGGATAAAGAGATGGCCAAACATAGAAAAGAGATGTCGGTGCAATCCAAACCGGAACACTGTTCGGTAATTATGTCATATCTGGAGCATTATATCTCAGATTTAGGTCCAATTTATATGGACGGAAAGGTAAGACATAGGCCTACAACTTTCATATAGAGCTCAAGATCTAAAAAGGCCATTTTCAAGTCCAAATTGTAGCAACAACAAAGAAGCCCGAATCTTCAAGTCCAAATTGTAGCAACAACAAAGAAGCCCGAATCTGTCTTCCAGCCCGAGCACTGTTCAGTATTTTGGCCATATCTAGAGTTCTAGAAGTCCAAATAAGCTGAATGTTTTACACAAGAAAGCTGAGACAATTTCCTACAACTTTCATGTTTGAAACTGACTCCAATTTTGACTTTATCAATGACGTTTTGGGCAGACAAGAGAAGATAAGGATTGTCACCAAGTCAAAAGTTGGCCACCCACTTATCAATTAGTCATCAAATCAATAGTTCCCAATTTTGGCCTATAAAAGGAGGCATTTGCCATGCATTTAGGCATCTTGGTTTCCAGATCAAGATCATGCTCTTGCTTTCTCTCTTTGTATTTTTTGTAATGTTTATGCTTTACTTTCATTAATATCAAGTTTATGCCTTTCATTTCCTTGCATTTACTTAGTTAACTTTAATCTTATTCATGTTCTTATTTTGTTTATTCATTTTTCTTTCTTTCATTATGTCTAACTAAGTTTACTATGTCAAGGTGAAAAGGTTACACTAATGGTGTAAGAATAAGTATAGTGTAAACTCAATATGGACTTTAATGTTTGATACTAACATGTTTTATATTTGTTATCTTGTTCACTCTTTAATACTTTGCTTGTTAAATGACTAATCTTGATTTATGTTGTATAACACTTGGTACAACAAATGCTTGGCCCTCTCATAGCCCATACAGTATGGTATAACCAACACCGGAGCTATGAAAGGAACTTGATTTGTTGTTAACATAAGTTATAATCATGAATGCTTGACGAGATTTACAAGTACTAGCATTAATCGAATAAGATGACTAATGTAATCATGTTAACAATCTATAATCAGATTGGAACCTCCTTTGTGTGTGGTTTCCAATTGAATAATAAGAGTTTATACTATACTTGTTTGACATACCATTAGTGGAACCTCTAACCTTGACATTTGTTATTATAATTGGTTAATCGTTACATTAATATTCCATCTCAAAGTTCTCATCTTCTTCTTCTTCTTCTCCTTCTTTTTCTTTATTATTATTATTATTATTATATTACTATTATTATTAGTATTACTATTATTATTAGTATTACTATTATTATTATTATTATTATTATTATTATTATTGTTATTGTTATTACTATTATTGTTGTTGTTGTTGTTCTTGTTGTTATTGTTGTTGTTATTATTATTATTGTCGTTGTACTATTGTCGTTTATAATTTGTACAATTAACCTCCCTGTGGTTCGACCCCGGTCTTGCCGGATTATTTATTACTTCGACACTCCTGCACTTGGGAGAAGACATCAACCTTTTAGTCGTGTCAAGATACTCGGGAGAAGACATCAATCTTTTCGTCGTGTCAAGTTTTTGGCGCCGTTGCCGGGGAGGTAAGTTCTTGTATAAATTATAGTAGTTATTTTATTTTCTCTTTTCACTTTTCTTGTGTATAACTTTGTTTCTTTTCTTTTGTTTCTTTTTATTTTGTTTTCTTCCTCCTTCTTTTGCTTTCTTCTTCTTTTTTATTTTATTCCTACACGTGCATGAAAGTGTGGTCACGTACATTAAGTGGTAGACTTTGTAGGATATCTTCATCATTTTCAGAAAATATGGCCGAAGAAGATAATCAATCACTTCATAATGAGAATAATGAGAATAACCGTTCTAGAACACTTAGAGACCACATGAATCCCATAAGAACAAGTGCACCATCATGCATAGTTTTTCCTCCCGATGCATCTCATTTTAATTTTAAACCAGGTATTATTCAACTTTTACCTTCTTTTCATGGCGTAGAATTGGAAAATCCATACTTGCATTTACGGGAATTTGAGGAGGTCTGCAACACATATAAGAATTTAAATTATAGTATGAACACCATCAGATGAAAGCTTTTTCCTTTTTCATTAAAAGATAAAGCTAAAACATGGCTACAAAAATTAAGACCAGGATCCCTTCGTGCTTGGGATGAAATGCAACAACAGTTTTTGAAGAAGTTTTTCCCATCTCATAGAACAAACTCTTTCAAAAGATAAATCACCACTTTCACTCAAAACCCAGGAGAAACATTTTACCAATGTTGGGATAGATATCGAGACTTGCTTAGTACTTGCCCTCATCATGGTTTTGAAACATGGAGATTGATTTCACATTTCTATGAAAGGTTAACACCTAAAGATAGGCAAATGGTTGAATTGATGTGCAATGGAACTTTTGAAGATAAAGACCCTGATGAAGCAATGGAGTACTTAGACTTGTTAGCTGAAAATGCTCAAAATTGGGACACCGCGGGTACTTATGAGGCACGAAGTAAAACTCAACCTCATACATCTAGTGGAGGTATGTACAACCTTAGGGAAGATCATGACCTTCAAGCCAAGTTTGCATCTTTAGCTAGAAAAGTCGAGGCACTAGAATTAAAAAAGAGTGGTCAATTAAAATCTGTTGAAAACATTGTGTGTCAAATCTGTGAAACAAATGAACACTCAACCAACGATTGTCCAACCTTGCCTTCTTTTAAGGAATGTCTCCATGAACAAGCCCATGCTTTAAACAGTTTCCAAAGGCCCAACCACAACCCATACTCACAAACATACAACCTTGGTGGAGAAATCACCCAAATTTCAGTTGGAAGAGTGAGAACAATAATGCACAAACTTCACAACCACCGTTTCAAGCACACCACAATTTCCAAAATTATCATGGATATGCACCTCCTTATGCTCCACCTCCAAGAAGAAATCTTGAGGAAACATTGCATGCATTTATTGAAAAGCAAGAGACAATCAATACTCAACTTGCTCAAAACATGACAGATTTTAAACATACTCTTGCAAAATTAACATCTGCTCTCAGTTTCCAAGAGAAAGGTAAGTTTCCATCTTAACCACAACAAAATCCCAAGGGGCAATACAATGCAAATGCAAGTAGTTCCGGAAACCAACACATGGATCAAGTTAAAGCAGTCACTACTCTGCGCAGGGGTAAGGTTATTGAAAAACCCTCTCTTGAACCTTATGAGAAAGATGATGAGTCAATCTCTAAGGGTAAGGCAGGGGTTGAATCTGAAAATTGCAAAGAAAAGACTGATTCTCCGCCAGCACTTCCATATCCTCAAGCCATGACCAAACAAAGGAAAGCCAATCACAACTCTGAAATTTTTGAAATTTTCAAACAGGTAAGAATCATTATACCTTTGCTGGATGCTATTAAACAGGTTCCTTCCTATGCTAAATTTTTGAAAGATCTATGCACTGTGAAGAGGAAACTGAATGTGAAAAAGAAAGCCTTTCTAGCCGAACAAGTAAGTGCTATTCTTCAGAACAATAATGCTTTGAAATATAAAGACCCTGGTTGTCCTACAATTTCTTGCTTTATTGGAGAGCATAAAATTGAAAAAGCCTTACTTGATCTTGGAGCTAGTGTGAATTTACTTCCATATTCAGTTTTTCAAAGTCTCAATCTAGGTGAGTTAAAACCAACTTCTATATCTCTTTTACTTGCCGATAGATCTATAAAAGTGCCTAGAGGAATAATTGAAGATGTGTTAGTACAAGTCGATAAATTCATTTATCCTGTGGATTTTATTGTCTTGGACACAGAACCTGCTGAAGCATGTAATTCATTTCCTGTTATTTTAGGACGTCCGTTTCTTGCAACCTCTAACGCATTGATTAATTGTAAGAATGGACTGATGAAGCTATCATTTGGAAACATGACATTGGAGATGAATATTTTCAACATTTACAAGCAACCTAGAGATGATAATGATTTACAAGAAGTAGATCATATTGACGAATTAGTTTACGATCAACTTGAATCTACTTTAAGTAAAAATAAATTGGATGAATCTGAAGATTTGCAAATGATTTATTCTGAGGAAGAAATCACGGATGAAAAACGCACCGAAAATGTTGATGCAAATCTTTTGTCAACAGTGACAATAGATTCGACATCTGACATCACACCAATCGATGATTACTTTCCTAATGAATCCTTACTTTCTCTTAGTCCAATGCCTTGGTATGATAAAAATATTAATTTTCTTGCTTTAGGAGATTTGCCAGTTGATTGGAGTACCCAAGACAAAGAAAAGTTTTTGAACGAAGTGAAGAAATTTTATTGTGATGACCCTAACTTATTCAAATATTGTCCTGATCAAATATTTCAAAGATTCATTTCCGACAATGAGGTAAGTAGTGTCATTAAACTTTGTCATTCTAAAGCATGTGGAAGTTATTTCCAACAAAATGAATTTTATTGGCCTACCATGTTCAAGGACATGCATCCATTCTGCAAAACTTGTGAAAATTGTCAAAAGATTGATACTCGTCAAAAAGTGTTGTTTTATAATTCTTAACTCTATTCATTACCTAGAGAGCTAAGATCAATATGGAGCAATCCTTATGGGGCCTGTGATATTGAGAATTCAATGAATGACAATGATTTTAAGGAAAATGGACATCGTTTGAAAGCTTACTTTGATAATTTTCCTAGTGAAATTGAATCAACAGGTTTGAATGATCTTGTAGATAAAGGTTGATTATTTTGTTTTTCTCACATTTGTTTTTGTGTTCTTTTTGAGTGATTTTTGCTAGTTTCTCTCACCCCGGTCAAATGGCGGATAACGGTACTCCGTGACTTAAGTCGGTTCTTTCAGTTTCCCACAATAACTGATATTTGTGTATATATTTGTGCAATTCTTTGAATCTCTCTTCCAATTCTCATTTGAAAATGGACACTAATCTTGAAAAATTGAAAAAGTATTTTCCCGCTCTGCCTCAGAATGCGATTACAAAAATTTACCGTGCTAGATGTGCAAGATTGAGATTGTTAATGAATCATGGAATTCCTGAAGATATTCGCTGGTTGATTGAAGCAAAGGTCCGATTATCAGGTGAGTCCTCTAACTTCATTTCACACATGCCTGGAACAGGTAAAAGCACTTTTGCAAAGAAGCGTCGTGCAAAACGACTGGATGTCTGTCATCGATGTGCTAGATGGACTTGTAATACACAATGTCGTTCTTTAGGAATGGTATCTATAAACCGTGAAGATAAAATACAATTCATTAAGGATGGCCTGAGTAAGGAGTCTTTAGATAATCTTCTATTGACTCTTGAGACGCATCCTAGTGGAGATGTGCATCGTGCAATTCATGATTTATGGCCACTATTTCATAAAGAACATGATAGACTTAGTCTTGGGAATCTGACTAAAAAAGACCCTGTTTGCCAGTTTTTAAGAAAACTGGATGGGAAGCCTATCCCCGACCCATAGAGGGCGTTTAAGCCGTTCTTGGACGTAAAACCAAGGGAAGATGTGAGCCACAATCACAACTACCTGTACATACACATGCTTGGTTTTATTATTGTGTTTTGTTGTTTCTTATATTTGTTTCAGTGTGTTTCAGGTTTGTCAGTGTTCGTTATTTCAGGTGATATCTTCTATACTCTATCTTTCTACCTTAGAACATTGAGGACAATGTCTCGTTTTGGTTGGGGGGAGAGGGTAGTAGTTGATAAAAAAAAAATTGTTTTTCATTTCATAAAGCATGTGCATAATTGTTGTTACTAGGATGGCAGAGTAAAGGAGTTCTTTTGTTAAAGTGACTCTTGAGACGCATCTTAGTAACCATTCTTAACAAGGTCTATTATAATACTTCCTGAAATATTCAGGTTTACAAACTCTCGTATTGTTACCACTTAATTCTGCTCATATACTTATTTAACATGTATTTTTAAACCTTAATTTACACACACACACTTTAACATATGATTGTGGGTTGCATATTGGATTATTACATTATTTATGTTCTTTTGTTAAAGGTAACAACTAAGGGAAAGGGATTGTATATAATTAAAAAGAAAAAAAAAAAAAAAAAAAAAAAAAAAAAAAAAAAAAAAAAAAAAAAAAAAAAAAAAAAGAAAAAAAGAAAAAAAAATGATGATAATAAAAATGTAGATAAGTTTGGTTTCGTAGCCTCCCTAACCTAAGCAATTAAGCCCGAAGGGGTGTTTTAACACCTAATACCCTAAAGTCAACTGACTTGGGAGCTATTGGCCCAACGCTTGTTACATGGGTTGAGGAGAAAAGCTTAAGGGAATCAAACATTGCACTATCTACATATCAGTATCTGCGACCCGAGTTACTAAGCTCGTAGGGGTGTCTTAACACCTAATGCCCTAAGACCAACTGGTCTGGGAGTCATTAGCTGAAAGCTCATTACATGGGTTAAAGATGCATGATGTTTTTAAAGTATATGTATATAGAGTTAAAAAAAAAAAAAAAGACAAAAATAGTAATCCCAACCCAAGGAAGTTAACCTTAAACATTAGAACAAAAATTTTGTTTTCTTCCAAGAAAAGCCCCATAATTATGTGTTGATACATTGAGCACAAAAGAAAGGTTTATTAATATCTTGTTAAGAGGTATTGAGCAGATATATAAATTTAATGAGAGTTTGTTTATCTGGATAGACTAATGGAAGTTAAATGATGAATACCTTGCTTTGTGAAATTTGCAAATTTGTTTTCTATTTTAACGCTTTGATTACTAGGGACTAGTAATAAGCTGGTTGGGGGGTGTGATTAGTACTTAAAAGTGCATTTTTATCATGGTTTTATATCATCATTTTGCACTTGAAGTATCAATAACTCCTTAACTAAAATATGTTTTATAATAATGTATCTAATAATATAAGATACCTATAATTTATGGTAAATGTCTATTTTTAATGCAGGCCTATCACATAAATGAAAGGATTGATTGATGACTTGAAGAACTTAAATTGCAAGGATAAAGAGATGGCCAAACTTAGAAAAGAGATGTCGGTGCAATCCAAACCGGAACACTGTTCGGTAATTGGGTCATATCTGGAGCTACAGATCTCAGATTTAGGTCCAATTTATATGGATGGAAAGGTAAGACATAGGCCTACAACTTTCATATGGAGCCCAAGATCTAAAAAGGCCATTATCAAGTCCAAATTGTAGCAACAACAAAGAAGCCCGAATCTGTCTTCCAGCCCGAGCACTATTCGGTATTTTGGCCATATCTGGAGTTCTAGAAGTCCAAATGAGCTGAAATTTTTACACAAGAAAGCTGAGACAATTGCCTACAACTTTCATGTTTACAACTGGCTCCAATTTTGACGTTATCAATGACGTTTTGGGCAGACAAGAGAAGATAAGGATTGTCACCAAGTCAAAAGTTGGTCACCCACTTATCAATTAGTCATCAAATCAATAGTTCCCATTTTTGGCCTATAAAAGGAGGCATTTGCCATGCATTTAGGCATCTTGATTTCCAGATCAAGATCATGCTCTTCCTTTCTCTCTTTGTATTTTTTATGCTTTGTTTTCATTAATATTAAGTTTATGCCTTTCATTTCCTTTCCTTTACTTAGTTAACTTTTATGTTCTTATTTTGTTTATCTATTTTGCTTTCTTTCATTATGTCTAGCTAAGTTAATTATGTCAAGGTGAAAAGGTTACACTAATGGTGTAAGAATAAGTATAATGTAAACTTAATATGGACTTTAATGTTTGATACTAACATGTTTTATATTTGCTATCTTGTTCACTCTTTAATACTTTGCTTGTTAAATGACTAATCTTGATTTATGTTGTATAACACTTGGTACAACAAATGCTTGGCACTTTCATAGCCCATAATGTATGGTATAACCGACACCTGAGCTATGAAAGGAACTTGATTTGTTGTTAACATAAGTTATAATCATGAATGCTTGACGAGATTTACAAGTATTAGCATTAATTGAATAAGATGACTAATGTAATCATGTTAACAATATATAATCTGATTGGAACCTCCTTTGTGTGTGGTTTCCAATTCAATAATAAGAGTTTATACTATACTTGTTTGATATACCATTAGTGGAACCTCTAACCTTGACATTTGTTATTATCATTGTTTAATCGTTACATTAATATTCCATCTCAAAGTTCTCATCATCTTCTTCTTCTTCTCTTTCTTTATTATTATTATTATTACTACTACTACTACTACTACTACTACTACTACTACTACTACTACTACTACTACTACTACTACTACTACTACTACTACTACTACTACTACTACTACTACTACTACTACTACTACTACTACTACTACTACTACTACTACTACTACTACTACTACTACTACTACTACTACTACTACTACTACTATCACTACTCTACGCAGTGGTAAGGTTATTGAAAAACCCTCTCTTGAACCTTATGAGAAAGATGATGAGTCAATTTCTAAGGGAAAGGAAGGGGTTGAATCTGAAAATTGCAAAGAAACGACTGATTCTCCGCCAGCACTTCCATTTTCTCATGCCATGACCAATCAGGAAGAAATCGAGGATGAAAAAGGCATCGAAAAGGTTGATGCGAATCTTTTATCAAAAGTGACAACAGATTCGACACCCGACATCACACCAATCGATGATTACTTTCTTGATAAATCCTTACTTTCTCTTAGTTCAATGCCTTGGTTTGCTAAAAATATCAATTTTCTTGCTTCAGGATTTTTGCCAGCTCACTGGAGTACCAAAGACAAAAGAAAATTTTTGAGCAATGTGCAAAATTTCTATTGGGATGACCCCTACTTATTCAATTATTGTCCTGATCAAATATTTTAAAAATGCATTCTCGACAATGAGGTAAGTAATTTCATTAAATTTTGTCACTCTAAGACACGTGGGGATCATTTCTCATCAAAAAAAGAGGATTGTAGAAATCTTACAGAGTGGATTTTACTGGCCCACCATATTCAAAGAGTCACATGTATTCCGCAAAAACTGTGAAAATTGTCAAAAGGTGGGATTTATTTCAAAACACAGAGAGTCTTTAGATAATCTTCTATTGACTCTTAAGTCTCATCATAGTCGAGATAAGCATCGTGCAATTCATGATTTATGACCAATATTCCATAAGGAACATGCTCGATATAGTCTTGGGAATCTGACTAAAAAAGACCCTGTTTGCCAGTTTTTAAGAAAACTAGATGGGAAGCCTATCCCCAACCCATAGAGGGTGTTTAAGCCGTTCTTGGACGTAAAACCAAGGGAAGACGTGAGCCACAATCACAATTGCGATTTGAATTTTTGTTTGTAAAAACTTGTGTCTTTTGGTTTTATTAATATTACTATTATTATTATTATTATTATTATTATTATTATTATTATTATTATTATTATTATTATTATTGTTATTGTTATTGTTATTACTATTATTGTTGTTGTTCTTGTTGTTATTGTTGTTGTTATTATTATTATTGTTGTTGTACTATTGTCGTTTATAATTTGTACAATTAACCTCCCTATGGTTCGACCCCGGTCTTGCCGGGTTATTTATTACTTTGACACTCCTGCACTTGGGAGAAGACATCAATCTTTTCGTCGTGTCACTTACCTTGTTTATTTATGTTTCTCTTTTTCATTATGTTTAACTAAGTTTATTATGTCAATGTGAAAACGTTATACTGATGGTGTAAGAATAAGTATAGTGTAAACTTAACATGGACTTTAATGTTTGATACTAACATGTTTTGTTTTTGTTATCTTGTTCACTTTTTAATACTTTGCTTGTTAAATGACTAATCTAGATTTGTGTTGTATAACACTTGGTATAAAAAATATTTGGCACTTTTATAGCACAAACCGTATGGTATAACCGACATCTGTGCTATGAAAGGAACTTGATTTGTTGTTAATATAAATTATAATTATAAATATCAGACAACATTTACAAGTATTAGCATTATTCGAATAAGATAACTAATGTAATTATGTTAACATTTTATAATCTGATTGGAACCTCCTTTGTGTGTGGTTTTCATTTGAGTAATACGAGTTTATATTATACTTGTTTGAAATACTATTAGTGGATCCTCTAATCTTGAAATTTGTTGTTATCACTATTTGATCCTCACATTAATTTTTCATCTCAAATTTCTCATTAACTTCTTCTTCTTCTTTATTACTACTACTACTACTACTACTATTACTATTACTACTTACTAATACTACTACCACTAGTATTACTATTACTATTACTATTACTATTATTAGTAGTATTATTAGTGTTATTATTATTATTGTTGTTGTTATTGTTATATTATTGTTGTTTATAATTTATATAATGAACCTCCTTGTGGTTCGATCCTGGTCTTGCTGGGTTATTTATTACTTCAACACTCCTACACTTGGGAGAAGACATCAATCTTTTGGTTGTGTCAAGTTTTTGACGTCTTTATCGGGGAGGTAAATTCTTGTATAAATTATGCATCTTATTTTAATTTTATGCAGACATTATTTAACTTTTACCTTCTTTTCATGGCTTATATTTAGAAAATCCATACTTGCATTTAAGGGAATTTGAGGAGGTCTACAACACATATAATGACTCAAATTGTAGCACGAACACCATGAGATTAAAGCCTTTTCCTTTTTTATTAAAAGATAAAGTTAAAATATGGCTAGAAAATTTAAGACCTGGATCCATGATTAGTACTTAAAAGTGCATTTTTATCATGGTTTTATATCATCATTTTGCACTTGAAGTATCAATAACTCCTTAACTAAAGCATGTTTTATAATAATATATCTAATAATATAAGATACCTCTAATTTATGGTAAATGTTCATTTTAAATGCAGGCCTATCACATAAATGAAAATATTGATTGATGACTTTAAGAACTTAAATTGCAAAGGCAAAGAGATGGTCAAACTTAGAAAAGAGATGTCGGTGCAATCCAAACCGGAACACTATTTGGTAATTGGGTCATATCTGGAGCTACAGATCTTAGATTTAGGTCCAATTTATATGGATGGAAAGGTAAGACATAGGCCTACAACTTTCATATGAGCCCAAGATCTAAAAAGGCCATTTGTCAAGTCCAAATTGTAGCAACAACAAAGAAGCCCGAATCTGTCTTCCAGCCCGAGCACTGTTCGGTATTTTGGCCATATATGGAGTTCTAGAAGTCCAAATGAGCTGAATTGTTTACACAAGAAAGCTGAGACAATTGCCTACAACTTTCATGTTTTCACCTGGCTCCAATTTTGACGTTATCAATGACGTTTTGGGCAGACAAGAGAAGATAAGGATTGTCACCAAGTCAAAAGTTGGCCTCCCACTTATCAATTAGTCATCAAATCAATAGTTCCCAATTTTGGCCTATAAAAGGAGGCATTTGCCATGCATTTAGGCATCTTGGTGTTCAGATCAAGATCATGCTCTTGCTTTCTCTTTTTGTATTTTTTGTAATGTTTATGCTTTACTTTCATTAATATCAAGTTTATGCCTTTCATTTCCTTGCATTTACTTAGTTCACTTTAATCTTATTCATGTTCTTATTTTGTTTATTTATTTTTCTTTCTTTCATTATATCTAACTAAGTTAATTATGTCAAGGTGAAAAGGTTACACAAGTTTATTATGTCAAGGTGAAAAGGTTACACTAATGGTGTAAGAATAAGTATAGTGTAAACTCAAAATGGACTTTAATGTTTGATACTAACATGTTTTGTATTTGTTATCTTATTCACTCTTTAATACTTTGCTTGTTAAATGATTAATCTAGATTTATGTTGTATAACACTTGGTACAACAAATGCTTGGCACTTTCATAGCTCATACTGTATGGTATAACCGACACCTGAGCTATGAAAGGAACTTGATTTGTTGTTAACATAAGTTATAATCATGAATGCTTGACAAGATTTACAAGTACTAGCATTAATCGAATAAGATGACTAATGTAATCATGTTAACAATCTATAATCTGATTGAAACCTCCTTTGTGTGTGGTTTCCAATTGAATAATAAAAGTTTATACTATACTTGTTTGACATACCATTAGTGAAACCTCTAACCTTGACATTTGTTATTATTATTGTTTAATCCTTACATTAATTTTCCATCTCCAAGTTCTCATCATCATCTTCTTCTTCTCTTTCTTTATTATTATTATTATTATTACTACTACTATTACTATTACTATTATTATTATTATTATTCTTGTTATTGTTGTTATTGTTATTGTTATTGTTGTTGTTGTTGTATTATTGTTAATTATAATTTGTACAATTAACCTCCTTGTGATTCGACCCCGGTCTTACCGGGTTATTTATTACTTCGACACTCCTGCACTTGGGAGAAGACATCAATCTTTTAGTCGTGTCAATCCATTTGTGCTTGGGATGAAATGCAATAACAGTTTTTAAAGAAGTTTTTTCGATCTCACAGAACAAAATTCTTTAAAAGACAAATCACCACTTTCACTTGAAAACCAATAGAAATATTTTACCAATTGTGGGATAGGTATCGAGAATTGCTTAATACTTTCTTTTATCATGATTTTGAAATATGGAGATTAGTTTTGTATTTTTATGAAGGGTTAACACCTAGAGATAGGCAAATGGTTGAATTAATGTGCAATGGAACTTTTGAAGATAAAGACCCTCATGAAGTAATGAAGTACTTAGACTTATTAGCTGAAAATGCATAAAATTGGGACACTACATGCAGTTATAAGACACTAAGTAAAGCTCAACCTTATACATCTAGTGGAGGTATGTACAACCTTAGGGAAGATCATGACCTCCAAGCCAAGTTTGTATCTTTAGCTAAAAAAGTTAAGGCACTAAAATTAAAAAATAGTGGTCAATTAAAATCTGTTCAAGACATTGTTTGTCAAATCTGTGAAACAAATGAACACTCAACCAATGACTATCCAACTTTGTCTTCGTTTAAGGAATGTCTCCATGAACAAGCTCATGCTTTAAACAGTTTCCAAAGGCCCCATCATAACCCATACTCGCAAACATACAACCCTGGTTGGAGAAATCACCCAAATTTTAGTTGGAAGAGTGAGGCACAAACTTTGCAATCACCGTTTCAAGCACACCATAATTTCCAAAATTATTATGGACATGCACCTTCTTATACTCCACCTCCTAGAAGAAATTTTGAGGAAACTTTGTTTGCGTTCATTGAAAAACAAGAGACAATAACATTTAACTTGCTCAAAGCATGACAAATTTTAAAGATACTATTGCAAAATTGGCATCTGCTCTCAGTTTTTGAGAGAAAGGTAAGTTTCATCTCAACCACAACAGAATCCCAAAGGGTAATGCAATGCAATTGCAAGTAATTCTACAAGCCAACTGACATGATGAAAAGATTAATGTCTTCTCCTAAGTGCAGAAGTGTCGAAGTAATGAATAACCCGGCAAGACCGGGGTCGAACCACAGGGAGGTTAATTGTACAAATTATAAATAACAATTATAAACAACAA
>NW_011500753.1:88405-92855 GCF_000495115.2 Populus euphratica
AAATTAAAGGTATCTTATATTATTTGATATATTATTATAAAACATGCTTTGGTTAAGGAGTTATTGATACTTCAAGTGCAAAATGATGATATAAAACCATGATAAAAATACACTTTTAAGTACTAATCACCCATCATGTTCAAGTACTTACATGCATTCTACAAAGCTTGTGAAAATTGTCAAAAGTCAGGTTTATTTCAAAACATAAGGAATTTATAGATAATCTTTTGTTGACTTTTGAAACATATCCTAGTGGAGATGTGCATTGTGCGTTTCATGATTTATGACCCTATTTCTATAAAGAACATGCTCAATATAGTCTTGAGAATCAGACTACAAAAGGCCTTGTTTCCTAGTTTTTAAGAAAACTGGATGGAAAGCCTATTCCCGACCATAGAGGGCATTTAAGCTGTTTTTGGATGTAAAACCAAGAGAACATGTGAGCCACAATCACAACTACCTATACATACACATGCTTTTTCAAAATAATAATAATAATAAATAAATAAATAGAGAGAGAGAAAGAGAGTATGAAACTTCAGCTAGCTTACATATAGGTGGTATGATTATATTTTCAAGTTCTCATTTATAAAATCTTTTTTTCCTTCCCTTCATTTCTACTCAACCCATACATTCAATAGATATAGAATAGTATAGAAATGGTAGCTTCCTCAAGTCATCACATAAGAAACATTTGTGTTTTCGATAGATCCAATCCTGGGAAAGAAAAGTAGTTTTTAAAATCAGTAAATCATCTTGGTTAGGTACTAGCTGAGAGAAAGATTTATTTAGTGTATAGGAGAGGCAGCCTTGGGTTAATAGGGGGTGTGTCACTAGTTGTATTTTTAGGAGGTAGTCAAGTTATGGGGCTTGTTCCTAAAGCTTTAGCACAAGGGAACATCATGTAAAAATAATTGGAGAGGAACTACAGGTCTTCACAATGTTTGATCGAAGGAATGCAATGCTTAAACACGCTGATGCCTTTATTACTTTACTAGGTGGTCTGGCACATTGGAAGGGATCTTTCATATTTTCTCTTAGGCCCAACAACACATTCACTATAAACCTATAGGTTTGTTAAATGTTAATGATTATTATAATAAGTTGTTGTCTTTTCTTGATCATGTTGTAGAACAGTAATTTCTAACATCTTCTACACAACAAATCATAATCTTTGCTGCTACTGCTGAAAAATTGATTGACCAACTACAATATTTCATTCCTGTAATTGATCCCTCCATGAGTCGTATAAATTGGTCATCTAAGGAAAGTCGTAAAAAGCTTAGTTTGGATTTAAGCCTTCATTTGTGAATCTTTATGTCTTTTGGTTTTATTATTGTGTTTTGTTGTTTCTTATATTTGTTTAAATGTGTTTCAGGTTTGTTAGTGTTCGTTATTTTAGGTGATATCTTCTATATTCTATTTTTCTACCTTATAACATTGAGGACAATGTCTCGTTTTGGTTGGGAGGGGAAGGGTAGTAGTTGATAAAAAAAAAATTAACTAACTGTGCTTTTTATTTCATAAAGTATGTGCAAAATAGTTGTTATTAGGAAGACAGAGTAAATGAGCTCTTTTGTTAAAGTGACTTTTGATACACATATTAGTAACCATTCTTAATAACGTCTATCATAAAACTTCTTGAAATATTCAAATTTACAAACTCTCGCATTGTTATCACTTAATTCTGCTCATATACTCATTCAACATGTATTCTTAAACCTTAATTTTTACACATACTTTAACATATGATTGTGGGTTACACATTGGATTATTATATTATTTATGTTCTTTTGTTCAAGGTAACAACTAAGGAAAAGTGATGGTACATAATTTGCAAAAAAACAAAAAAAACAGAGCAAAAAAATAATGATAATAAAAACATAGATAAGTTTGGTTTTATAACCTCCCTAACATAAGTAATTAAGCCCAAAGGGATGTTTTAACACCTAATACCATAAAGTCAACTGGCTTGGGAGTTATTGGCTCAACGCTTGTTACATGGGTTGAGGAGAAAAGCTTAAGGGAATGAAACATTGCACTATTTATGTATGAATATCTGCAACCCGAGTTATTAAGCTCATAGGGGTGTTTCAACACCTAATGCCCTAAGACCAACTAGTTTGGGAGTCATTAGCTGAAAGCTCGTTACATGGGGTTAAAGATGCATTGTGTTTTAAGTTATATATATATATTAAAAAAATAAGAAAAAAAGAAAAAAATAATAATCCCAACCCAAGGAAGTTAACCTTTAACATTAGAACAAAAACTTTGTTTTCTTCCAAGAAAAGCCCCATAACTATGTGTTGATATATTAAGCACAAAAGAAAGGTTTATTAATATCTTGTTTAAGAGCTATTGAACAAATATATAAATTTAATGAGAGTTGTTTATCTGGATAGATTAATAAAAGTTGAATGATGAATACCTTGCTTTGTGGAATTTGCAAATTGTTTTTCTATTTTAATACTTTGATTACTAGGGACTACTATAAACTTGTGATTAGTGCTTAAAAGTGTATTTTTATCAAGGTTTTATATCATCATTTTACACTTGAAGTATCAATGGCACCTTAACTAAAACATGTTTTACAATAACACATCTAAATAATATAAGATACCTTTTATTTGTGGTAAATATTAATCTTAAATGCAGGCCTATCACATAAATAAAGAGATTGATTGATGAGTTGAAGTAGTGAGATTGAAAGCACAAAGATATGGACAAACTTAGAATAGAGATGTTAGTGCAGTCCAAATTGGAACACTGTTCGATAATTGGGTCATATATAGAGCTGTAGATCTCGGATTTAGGCCTTCTTTATATGGATGGAAAGGTAAGACATAAGCCTACAACTTTCATGTAGAAGTCTGTTTAATAAGGTCATTTTCAAGTCGAAATTATAGCAACAATGAAAAAGTCTGAATTTGTCCTACAGTCCGGACACTGTTCAGTGTTCAACCCATATCTAGAGTTTTAGAAGTCCAAATGACTCAATTTATTTTTGGAAATATACGATAATTTCCTACAACTTTCATATAGAGGTCTGATTCAAATTATGACGTTATCAATAATATTTTATTCAGATTAGAGAAGATAAAGATTGCCACCAAGTCAAGAGTTGGCCACCCACTATCAAATCAATAGTTCTCAATTTTGGCCTATAAAAGGATGTATTTGCCATGAATTTAGGCATCTCGGTTCCTAGATCAAGATCATGCTCTTCCTTTCTCTTTTTGTATTTTTGTAATGCTTAAGTTTTGTTTTCATTAATATCTTGTTTATGCCTTTCAATTTCTTTCCTTTACTTAGTTAACTTTTATCTTTTTTATATTCTTATCTTGTTTATTTATGTTTCTCTCTTTCATTATGTTTACTAAGTTTATTATGTCAGGGTGAAAATGTTACACTAATGGTGTAAGAATAAGTATAGTGTAAACTTAACATGGACTTTAATGTTTGATACTAACATCTTTTGTTTTTGTTATCTTGTTCACTCATTAATACTTTGCTTGTTAAATGTCTAAACTAAATTTATGTTGTAAAACAATTGGTACAACAAATGCTTGGCACTTTCATAGCACAAATTGTATGGTATAACTGACATAGGTGCTATGAAAGGAACTTGATTTGTTGTTAACATAAGTTATAATCATGAATACCTGACAACATTTACAAGTATTAGCATTATTCGAATAAGATAACTAATTTAATCATGTTAACATTTTATAATCTGATAGGAACCTTCTTTGTATGTGGTTTCCATTTGAGTAATTAAAGTTTATACTATACATGTTTGAAATACTATTAGTGAATTCTCTAACCTTGATATTTGTTGTTATCATTATTTGATCCTTACATTAATTTTTCATCTCAAATTTCTCATCAACTTTTTCTTCTTCTTTATTATAATTATTATTATTATTATTAGTACTACTACCACTAATATTACTACTACTACTACTATTATTAGTATTATTATTATTATTACTATTACTATTACTACTACTATTACTATTACTATTATTAGTAGTAGTATTAGTATTATTACGATTCTTATTGTTGTTGTCATTATATTATTATTGTTTATAATTTATATAATTAACCTCCTTGTGGTTCGACCTCGATCTTGTCGGGTTATTTATTGATTCGACACTTCTGCACTTGGGAGAAAACATCAATCTTTTGGTTATGTTAACCACCTAGTAAGGCAATGAAGGCATCAACATGTTTAAACATTAGATATTGACATACCCTCATTAACCAAATGTTGCCTCCCCCATATACTAAATAAATCTTTCTCTTAGCTAGTACCTGACTAAGATGATTTGCTAATTCTAAAAACTCATTTTCTTTCCCAGGACTAGATCCACCAAAAACACAAATATTTCTTATTTGATAACTTGAGGAACCTGCCATTTCTACACACTTCTATATTTGTTAAATATAT
>NW_011508650.1:0-665 GCF_000495115.2 Populus euphratica
TACTGATAGGGAATCCATCTTTTCCTTGCGATATTCAAATTCAACCCCTTCCTTACTCTTAGAGATTGACTCACATCTTTATTACAAGGTTCAAGAATGGGTTTTTCAATAACCTTACCACTATGAAGAGTGATGACTGATTTGACTTGATCTATGTGTTGACTTCTAGAACTACTTGCATTTGCATTATATTACCCTTTGAGATTTTACTGTGGTTGAGATGGAAATTGACCTTTCTCTTGAAAACTAAGAGCAGATGTGAATTTTAGAGGAGTATCTTTAAAATCTATTATGCTTTGAGTAAGTTGAGTATCGATTGTCTATTACTTTACAATGAATGCATGCAATGTTTCCTCAAGATTTCTTCTAGGAGGTGGAGCATAAAGAGGTGCATTCTATAAAATTTTTGGAAATTATGGTGTACTTGAAACTGTGGTTGTGAAGTTTGTGCATTGTCACTCTTCCAACTGAAATTTAGGTGATTTCTTCAACCATGATTATATGTTTGTGAGTACGAGTTATGATTAGGCCCTTGAAAACTATTTAAAGCATGTGCTTGTTCATGTAGACATTCCTTAAAAGAAGGCAAGGTTGGACAGTCATTGATTGAGTAATCATTTGTTTCATAAATTTAACACCTAATATCTTGAACAGATTTTAATTGA
>NW_011508652.1:0-665 GCF_000495115.2 Populus euphratica
TATTTTTTAAAAGTATCCCAGCACAGTTAAAACTGGAATACCAAACCAGCAATTAATCGGATAGCTTTCTTTTTTAATCTGTTTTATTGAAGCAAAGTTTTTTATTAAACAGTTAAGAACTTCAATTTGCAGAGGAGAGAGGTTATATGCCAAAACAATTGATACATGGGATCTTCCATATACTTTTTCATTTTTAACTGTAAAGTTGCCATGTTAGGTTATGAGGTAATGACCACTTTACCAACTGACAAGTTTTACTACTATAGTTTTTAAATCTGATTTTATAATTAATTCGGGTGAATCTAAAAAAATTTAATAAAATATCTATAAAAAATACCTAATTAGTTATAATGCAATATTTATATAAATTAAATTTAAATTTTAAATCAATAACATAAATTTAATTTAATATCCAAAATAAAAACCAAATATAAATCTTAAAATATTTAAAACAAAACATCAAAAAACATAAATTATAAATCAATAATACATTCACTTTTGTTGAATGAATATATTAAGTTTTTTGGTATTCATAGAAGCAAAATTTGAATTAAATGTCAATAAAATTGAGTTAATTTTGTCAACATCTAATAAAACATTAACATGTTTCTTTAAAACTTCATTGTCACAATCATCTTCAATTTCATTAATATTTATGATATCTA
>NW_011508548.1:0-698 GCF_000495115.2 Populus euphratica
TTTCAAAATGAAATCACAAAAGTCTCTCACACTTCTCGCATGTGCAACAAGCTTATGATTTGTAAAACTTAAGTAAAATAAAATAAAATAAAATAAAAGAGAAGGATTTAAAAGATTCTATATATTGTTAAGTTTTAAACATATTTTAAAAAAAATTAAAATTAAATTTTTTTATTTAAAATTAATTTTTTTACATTATTTTAATACAGTAAAAATAATTTTTCAAAATAATTTTTAATATTTGTGTATCAAAATAATTTGAAAATATTAAAAAAATATTTGAAGTAAAGAAAAAATAAAAAATTTATTTTTTTTAAAAAATACTTTTAAAATCTAAAAATAAACAAAATAAATAAAATTTAATATGATGATTTATCAATCAAATTATTCTATTAAATCAAGTTTCAAAATAAATTTTATGAAAACTAATTAAATATAACTTAATTAACTTGATGAATATACACATAGGAATCGGTAAAAACCTTCTTGAATTTTTTTTTTAAAATATTGTAAAACAACACTTATTTAATTTTTTATTTTTATTAAAAAAATAAATATAAATAATGATTTTTTTTTACTAACCTTATTCAAACTAGATAAACCAACTTAGCTTGTGATATAGGTTATGAGTTTACTGGATTTGATAATCTTATTTTATAAAATATTTTTTTTTAATTTAATTAATTAATTGTAGAGAT
>NW_011508701.1:0-654 GCF_000495115.2 Populus euphratica
AATCTGAGATCTACAACTCCAGATATGATCCAATTACCAAACAGTGTTTCGGTATGGACTGCACCGACATCTCTTTTCGGAGTTTAGCCATCTCTTTGTCCTTTCAATTTCAATTCTTAAATTCATCAATCAATCCTTTCATTTATGTGATAGGCCTGCATTAAAAATAGATATTTACCATAAATTATAGGTATCTTATATTATTAGATACATTATTATAAAACATGTTTTAGTTAAGGAGTTATTGGTACTTCAAGTGCAAAATGATGATATAAAACCTTGATAAAAATGCACTTTTAAGTACTAATCAGGATTCATGTGGTCTCTAAGTGTTCTGACACGATTATTCTAATTATTCTCATTATGAAGTGCATCTAGACACTATTAGAAAATTGTAAAATACATACGAAAATACCTACAAAGATTTTCATAAGTAAATTGCAATGAATTGTACCAACAGAATAGTTCCTTACTATGCTCATCAATAAATATCAACAGAAATATTCTCTTAGTCAAGAGAATTATAGTGAACAAAATAGAATAATAAAAAGCTAAAAGTTACAATGATATATCATTTATACAGACAAAATTATTGATGAAATAAAATTATTTGTAAAATTCATTTGTAAATTCATCGATAATATTTATGTTATG
>NW_011508547.1:0-698 GCF_000495115.2 Populus euphratica
GCAATGTTTGATTTCCTTAAACTTTTCTCCTCAACCCATGTAACAAGCCTTGGGCCAATAGCTCCCAAGTCAGTTGACTTTAGGGTATTAGGTGTTAAAACACCCCTTCGGGCTTAATTGCTTAGGTTAGGGAGGCTACGAAACCAAACTTATCTACATTTTTATCATCATTTTTTTTTCTTTTTTCTTTTTCTTTTTTTTTCATGTTTTTCTTTTTTTCTTTTTAATTCATTCATTTTTTTTTGCTTTTTTTTTTGTTTTTGCTTTTTTGTTTTTATTTCAAATTATATACTATCCCTTTCCCTTAATTGTTACCTTTAACAAAAGAACATAAATAATGTAATATTCCAATGTACAACCCACAATCATATGTTTAAAGTGTGTGTGTATAAATTAAGGTTTAATAATACAAATACTACCTTCTCCCCCCAACCAAAACGAGACATTGTCCTCAATGTTCTAAGGTAGAAAGATAGAGTATAGAAGATATCACCTGAAATAATGAACATTGACAAACCTAAAACACACTTAAACAAAAATAAGAAATAACAAAACACAATAATAAAACAAAATGACATAAAGATTTACAAATGAAGGCTCAAATCTAATTTAAGCTTTTTACGACTTTCCTTAAATGACCAATTTATGCGACTCATGGAGGGATCAATCACAAGAATAAAAGATTGTAATTGGCCAAT
>NW_011508549.1:0-697 GCF_000495115.2 Populus euphratica
ATCAACAATCTAATTGACTTTAACTATATTGATCAATAACTCAACTAATCGAGTGAATCAAATTTAAAGAAAAGAGAACAAAATAACATTCAAGTTGATCAAATTTTCTGGATCAAATCGGGTCAGAGATCTATATCTGCAAATCAGGTTTTTTTTTTTTCTTTTTTTTTGGGTGCATGTAGGAATTATATGTACTTGCATGTTAATAAAGAAAGGTGGATGGTTCCGACACAATCCATGAGAAGCGATGCATTTCATCATGTGGTAGTAGCGTAGCTAAAAGCTACAAGCAACAAGAAATAAATAAAATAAATGAATAAAGAAGAAGAAGAAGAAGAAAAGAAGAGGGCAATTAACACATTGATTTGATTTCCAAAAGGGAATCTGCTGCACCAAATTGACTTGGAAAACACGATAAATTGAAAAGTCTATTCTGTAATCTTGATAGCTAGGCTGTAGGGCCTGGGCACATGTGTTTTTTAGTTGGAATTATTATAGCCATTAAATCTTATCTAGTTCAGAAGACCCAGTTGATTCAGCCAATCTAGGCGATAATTGACCATGTTAGCTTCAATATTTTTTGCTTAAGATGAGATTGTTTCATTTAAAACAAAATTATTTTGGGTTAATGATCCAGCCTGGATCCATGTGTGGTGCTTTCTTGGTTCATAGATATTGAGGCCGCCTGGATGTTCTT
>NW_011508550.1:0-697 GCF_000495115.2 Populus euphratica
GCATGAACCAATTAAAAATATTGTGAAGCTCTTCATAAACTCATTTTGAAAATTACTTTTCAGTGTTGCTTCCTCATCATTCAGTCAGAACACACCTTTCATGAAGCTTGGAGAATTGGTAGTCCTCTTACCATTTTTATATAAATAAGAGTTCTCAGTCCCTTGAAATTAAGATGTCTAAATCAAAAGTGCCATAAATACGAGTTATTTTCAGCCATATTTTGAAAGCATGTTGTGGCTTGAGGCATCACTAAAGCCAACATAACGAACATCCTATTTGCTGACATTCTAGACTGCATAATTAATCCCTTTATTGGATGATAAATGTTGCACATCCCATTTCGAATTAGAATGGTGAGATCTTTTTCTTGTAGTTGGCCAACACTCAAAATATTATTTTTTAACTCAAGCACAAAGTAAACTTTAGTGACTACCTAAGTTATGCCACCCATTTAAAGTCTGATATTTCCTTTCCTCATTACCATCATCTTTGAATTGTCTCCAAATTTCACTAATTGCTTGAACCTTTCATCAAGATCTAGAAAAAAACTTTTGGTACCACATATGTGGTTACTGCACTCGGAGTCTAAAAGCCATATATTCTTCATTGTTGTTGAATTGTTCATCTTGATATATGACATTAATAACATCTCCTTGTCTTCATCCAACTCAGCATAGTTTACAGTGTTTCTTAAAT
>NW_011508551.1:0-697 GCF_000495115.2 Populus euphratica
ATGAAAACCATGACATTAAACTTCCATTAATAATTTCTGACATGAACAATAATAAAATAATAAAATAATTAATATTTATAACGTGTCAAATTACCAATTAAATTTTCACTTGTGATTTAAAAAACAATTAAAACTTGATAATTTTCTCCTTTTCTTGTTGTTCTTTTTCAATTCAATTAAAACTCTAACCCTAGATTTTTTAGATTTTTTATAGCCCCTCATTTAAAATCCATCCACCCAACCCACCTACCATTTCAACCTTTCTTTTTTGGTCTATTTCTTGTCAAACTTAACTCCATCAAATAAAAAAATTCATCCATTTTTGTTTTAACATCTTTTTATATTTTAAGTTAATTCATTCAAAATTTATGTGTTGAATTTGTAATTTGCATGTATATTTAAGTGTTTTACTTGTTATATAACAATAATTTTACTGTATTTATTTTAGAGTTTGTCTAGGATTTAAAAAATGAATTTAATTTGTTAAATATGATATTGTAACTTATATTTTAAAATTGAGTTCTTATCTCGCAATTCCCTTTAATTGGTGTGCTAGAAAAGCAGGAACTGGAAAGACAACTACTGTTGTCATGTTTATTGAATAGATTAATTGGTCAAGCTGCCTCTTGCAGTGGAGCTAAGAGATATCTGATTCTTTTCTTTGCCCCAATAGTTCATCTTGTTAATCAAGCATGCT
>NW_011508553.1:0-696 GCF_000495115.2 Populus euphratica
TGCTTCTCAGGACAAGTCGGGACACCTGCTTCGGCTCGAAGAAAACCTGCAACAACTTATGAAATGTCCACGTTTCTCCAAATGACCAATATGCCCTTCATCAAACCTCATAAATTTAGATCCGAAAGTGCGGATCCCTGCCATTTCATTGGATAATGAAGTACGTAAAAAAAATAAAATCGTTTTTTAACTAAATATTGCAAAAGAAATTATTTTTTATACTAAACATGTAGGAAAAATATTTGTCAAACCAACACTAAGCTTCTTCTCTTATGTGTTGCGCTGACGAACCGTTCTTTTTTTTTTTTTAAAAAAATATAAAATTAGACTGTTTCAAATAATACATCGTTACATTATTGAGAGTAATATAACTTTAATTTCTCAAGTGATTACCATTGTTTTTATGTCTACAAATTTTCTTAATAAATTGTTTATAATAGCGGAGCGCTGTTTTCTAAGATATTTTTATAAATTGTGCTAATTTCACTAATAATTGTCTTGGCATGCCTTGATTTAAAAAAACTCTGAAAAAATGACACGTGAAAAATAATCCAATAAGTGATGCAAAGTTATTCAAATTTCAGACCGGCTATATTCGTGTTTCTAGAAAACCAAAACGCGCGGTCCTAAACCTTGCAATTAAATAAGGCTGGTTTGGAGACATGGTTTGATTTATGTTTTTAAAAAAATTAATTT
>NW_011508921.1:0-178 GCF_000495115.2 Populus euphratica
TTAGAATAAAAAATTTATTTTCTTCCAAGTAAAGCCCATAACTAAATGTTGGTATATTGAGCACAAAAGGAAGATTTATTAATATCTTATTTAAGAAGTATGAAGCAGATATATAAATTTAATAAGAGTTTACTTATTTGGATAAATTAATGGAAGTTGAGTGATGAATGCCTGGCTT
>NW_011508921.1:209-602 GCF_000495115.2 Populus euphratica
TCTTACTTTGTCGAATTTGCAAATTGTTTTTCTATTTTAACATTTTGATTACTAGGGACTAATAATAAGCTGGTTGGGGGTGTAATTAGTACTTAAAAGTGTATTTTTATTAAGGCTTCATATCATCATTTTGCACTTCAAGTATCAATAAATCCTTAATAAAAATATATTTTATAATAACAAGTCTGATACTATAATATACCTTTAATTTATGGTAAATGTTCATCTTAAATACAGTCTTATTACATAAATAAAAGGATTAATTAATGAGTTTAATAATTGAAATTGAGAAGATAAAGAGACGGTAAAGCTTAGAAAAGAGATACTAGTTCAGTCTAAACTGGAATATTGTTTAATCATTGGGTCATATTTGAAACTGTAGATCTTAGATTT
>NW_011500746.1:0-3193 GCF_000495115.2 Populus euphratica
CATCTAGCACCCAAGGAATCCGTCCCTTCCTTCACAAAATACAGCCATACAAAAACCTCCGCCAAAGAATCATAAGAACTCCCATATGAACCCATCATTCCTCAACTGTTTCATATTTCACCTGCAAGTAACCAAAATGAGACACTGCAGTTGGCTCTAGTACCAACTCCATCCTTTGATCAACTCCATCTCATGTCGAAGTGTTTCGGCACGGTCCTCAGTCCATCTGCAACCTACCATGGCACAAATACATAGCATCCTAGCATCAAAATTTGGTCTGACTTAGTTCCCCCATGCGCTACTGTCATGCCCCTGAAACTTCATCACCCACACAAGACTTCGCTGACGCAAAATAGCCCCTATTGTTTCCACCTTCGCTGCATGTTTCGTCCACCGAAAACTCACAACACTGTATCTCAACAAAGGCCACTAACGTTCTGCTTCTATCACTGCAACCATCCATTGTCGCAAAACATAGAATAGCCACCCGTACTGCCTCCAAGACAGCACTCAAAATCATCTTCGTCAACGATCTTGACTTCTCAGCCGAGCCCACTGAATCGGCTGTTGAATCTGTCACCGTCACCTAGACAGTTCTTCATCAATGTGTAGACTCTTCAGACACACCCCCACGGTACTGCCTCCTCTATGATGCTTCCCCTCCAAAGCAACACACCAAACTAAGTCCATCTAGTTCAGCTCCTCAACCAAATCCCTCAATGACTTGGCTGCCGAATTCTTCACCTCAATCTGTCCTCTTCGTCAAGGTGCCTCGAATTCCCGATACCACAAGTATTGAATTGCAATACTGCATACTTGTCCATTGTACAACAATCAACTCTCCCTGCTGAATTCATCTCAGCCTATGCCAGACTGCCGCAATCCATCGCTGTTCAATTCTATGCAGTATGTTTTTCGTTGGCGCATCCTCACACCTAGAGTTAAACCATGATCTCTCCATCATCATAGGTATGAAACTCTCCCATCTTGGTCCCAACATGACTAGAGCCCATCTCTGCCATTGTTCGGTCTTCTTCACCCTGCATTGTCCATCATCAAGGTCTCCGTCGAAGACACCAATTCTGCCTCCCCCAAGGCAGTAAAGTCACAAAATCTTCGCAAATTTGTCTTGCCATTCGACCAAGTCTTCATCAACTTCGTCATTGGATTTTGCTTCCCACACCCTAACCATTCCTTCGTCAAGATGATGCACAAAAATCCCCAAGTTCTGCCCCCACAAGGCAGCAAGCAGGGCCAGACAGCATCCTCACCGATATGCTGGCCCATGATGACTGAATTCTATCTCGGTCATCAAGCAAACACATAAGATTTACACATGTCACAACCCCAATACCATCTTCCACACTGACAGCATCAAGGTTTCCCTTTGTTGGGCAACCATCCCATACAAAGTCATTTTCCATTGCAAGAGAAAATAGTGTAAATTCAGTTTTGAACCCTTACCACTTTGCCTTCTCGTCTGACCTTCCATTGTCAGCAGCAAGTTTGGGCTCTCTCCCACTGAATTGCCCTTTCTATTTCGTCTCACCCTTCCTTTTTAGGTTTCGACGAAAACTTAGAAACTCCCAGCAATCCCATCGCTGGCACTTGTTCTCTAGTCTGCCATTCCATTGACATGTCAATGGCCGAATCAACATCCACTTTGATCTGATCCCTTGTCATTACTTTGTGTTACCCATAAATTCATTAAGCCACCCAACTCCGCAAGTCTTTGAAAATCAACCCTGCACAAAACCCGCTCGCAAGTTTTCCTCAAAATGGCCTCAAGCAAATCAGCCCTTCGATCTGCCCCACAGAACCCTTTAGCATTTGTGCTACGAAACAGCCCATCGTTTCGTCATGAACACAAACTGCGCTCTATCCTCAAGTTTCTGCCAGTTCATCAGCAGCAACAATGTTTCTCCCAAATCAGTCTCATCGATTTGTCTAGAGAATCAACAGCATTCCTCATCGCTGATCATTGCACTGAAATCTGCCTCTCCATCGACATAAGTTGTAGCCCTCCCAAATCAGTCCGTTGATTTGGCCGCAGAATCATTCTCACTGTTCTGCCAAGAAAGCAACCATGCTCTGATACCAGTTGTCACGGGGTAATTTTTCGCTACGCGAATAAACCCGTGCGGCAGCCTAGTCCCTCGCTAGACTCAGCCTTCCCTCGTTTATCCACTCGTGTTTGCCTATTAACTAAGTGTTTCCCTCACCCGAGAGGTTTCCCCACTTTCCCATGTTAAAGACAAGCGGAATACACAAGTAGAATTGCTCTTAACCAAGCACACTGAGATTACAAGAATACCTCTCAACCTTTATTTATCTCATTAACAAAGGATTACACAACGTGTGCTATGCACAGAATTCGCATGCTACACCAACAAGTTTACATACGTTATTTCCTCTCTATGCATTCTATTCTCTATGTATTCACCCTATACAACAAAGAATTACCATCACCATTTATAGCCAAGTATGTGAGCTACAGGGCACCTCCATGATCCCCATATTTCAGGACATAATAGGTACTTACTCCCCCATGATCCCCATGATCATTTGTGGCTCACCCATATCCCCATTTCTAGGATATAGTGGAGAACTTCCTCCCCCATGTGCTTCATGATTTCAGCAACTTGGAAACACCCCAGTTATGCTCCCACTTTCTGCATGCTTGCCTGGCAGCTCCATCTGCCAGCCCTAGCTTCATCTGCTGCTGAATCACCCACATGCCTTGGACAGTCCCTCGTCCAAGTTTTAGATCTTGCTAAGTCAAGCCCCTGACTTACGCAAGCTCTCGTGCGCTACTGAGTGCGCACCCTGGGTACGGTCGCCAAATACTGCGATGCCAAATCCGCATCTGCGTGCAGACCCCCATGTCTGCGCTGCCGAATGCACATCTACGTGCAGGCTGTCCAATCTTGCACTGCCCCATTCGCTTCTGCGTGCAGGCCCTAAATCCTGCGCTGCCGAATTCACAACTGCGAGCAGGCCCCAATTCCTTCGCTGCCGAATTCGCAACTGCATGCAGGCCCCAAATTCCTGCGCTGCCGAATTCGCATCTGCGTGCAGGCCCCAATTCCTTCGCTGCCGAATTCGCAACTGCATGCAGGCCCCAAATTCCTGCGCTGCCGAATTCGCATCTGCGTGCAGGCCCCAATTCCTTCGCTGCCGAATTCGCAACTGC
>NW_011500746.1:4245-43062 GCF_000495115.2 Populus euphratica
CTGTCACCTTACCAGCCCAGTTGGGTCGCTCCCATTCTTTTTTCTTTCTTTCTTTCTTTCTCCTTCTCCGCCCTCTTTCATGTTCCTCTCCTTCTCGTCCCTGTCTCTCCTTTCTTCGATCTCCTCTCTTTTTATTTATTTACTCGTTTATTTCCTTTATCTTTCTCGCAGCTATCTATTTTTTTTAGCCTACTTGCCTGCCACTTTTACCAACAAAGGCTCAACTCCCAGGCACTAACTCATATTTTTTTATGATTTTATTATTAGTTTTAATTAATTAATCTAATAAAAATTTAATTAAATTTTTTAATTAAGTTTAAATTAGAATTTTAAACTTAATTTTTTATAAATTAAACCTTTAATAAAATTTATTTAACTTATTTAAAATATACTTAAGTCCTTGTACCTAATTAAATTCTTTATTTGAATCCAAATTCACTCTTAAATATAATTAAAATTTATTTTGATCTATGATTAAATCAAATTGACCAATTAAAAATTTAATAATGTTCTTAAATTTAATTTTTAGTCAAATTTATTCAATAATTATTTAATTTGATTTTGAATTTTTATTTTTTTATTTTTTAGCATAATAAGGTACAATTAAGTCCTAAATTTTCTTTAAAATTATAGCTTAGTTTTATATATTTTGTTGTAAAATTTTCTTTAAAAACCACCCGTTTTTATTTTATTTTTAAAAATTTATTATTATTTTAAAAAATAAAATTTAAAAAATAACTAGAAATGAGATGCAAACTAGCTCGATGATAACCGAGCAGAACAGAGAAGAAACACTGAGAGACAAAATAAATAAATAAATATTGAGAGCCGGAGAAGAAAACGAGCTGGTGTCTTGATGTGGTCAAATTAATCCGCTCCTTGCAATCCTAAGATTGGTTAGATAGCTAGTAAGTGCGCCATGTGGTGTCCAGTAGTATTTTTTAATATGTTTTTTTTGTGTTTTTTCATTTGATTTCGAACTCGGATAAATACTTTATTGTTATTTATTTGTTTAAATTTTGTGCATGTTATTTTTACATTTTTATAAAAGTCCAATTTTTTATTATTATTGTTGATGGTGACATTCTCATTAAAAAAGAATAAAAAATGGAAAAAAATAATTATAATAATGACAACTTTCAAGATTGTTTGGCAATTCACGAGAGTGAATGAGCCAAAATCCAATTAAAATTTTATCATTTATATGGGTTCAATATCCATCTTCACAGCTGGCTTAGTTGAGACGTCTCCTTTTAAAGGGATTTATGTTCAAAAGTTTAAAATCAAATGTCTTATTTTTTAGCAATTTTGATGAAAATTTATTTTAGGAATTAACATCTTGACAAGTCTGAAGACCAATATCAAATTTTTCACAAATTTAGAAATAATAAAATAATAAAAAATTATGATAATTAATGAGAATTGTAACACTTATATAGCGTCGCGGCGATTGCCCACCATCCAGGAAAAGATAAGAATGTGATATCTCTGGCAAATTGGAGAGATAAGGAATTCTTGTGTCTCTTATCAATGTAAAAATTGAATGGAAGTCGCCACCTAATATTCTGGTCACTAGAAACACCTAGTGTTCTGGTCTCTTATCAATGAAAAAAATTATTTTAGGAATTAATTAACATATTGACAAGTCTGAAGACCAATATCAAACTTTTCACAAACTTAGAAATAATAAAATAATAAAAAATTATGATAATTAATGAGAAGACAAGTCTGAAGACCAATATCAAACTTTTCACAAACTTAGAAATAATAAAATAATAAAAATTTATGATAATTAATGAGAATGGTCGCATTTATGCAGCGTTGCAACGATTGCCCACCATTTAGGAAAAGATAAGAATGCGATATCTCTAGCAAATATGGAGAGATAAGAAATTCTTGTGTTTGCTATCAATAAAAAAATTGAATGAGAGTCGCCACCTAATATTCTGGTCACTAGGAACACCTAGTGTTCTAGTCTCTTATCAATGGAAAATTTATTTTAGGAATTAACATCTTGACAAGTCTGAAGACCAATATCAAACTTTTCACAAATTTAGAAATAATAAAATAATAAAAAATTATGATAATTAATGAGAATTGTCGCACTTATGCAGCGTCGCGGCAATTGCCCACCATCCAGTAAAAGAAAAGAATGTGATATCTCTGGCAAATTGGAGAGATAATGAATTCTTGTGTCTCTTATCAAGGAAAAAATTGAATGGGAGTCGTCACCTAGTGTTCTGGTCATTAAGAACACCTAGTGTTCTGGTCTCTTATTAATGAAAAATTTATTTTAGGAATTAAAATCTTGACAAGTCTGAAGACCAATATCAAATTTTTCACAAATTTAGAAATAATAAAATAATAAAAAATTATGATAATTAATGAGAATTGTAACACTTATACAGCGTCGCGACGATTGCCCACCATCCAGGAAAAGATAAGAATGTGATATCTCTGGAAAATATGGAGAGATAAGGAATTCTTGTGTCTCTTATCAATAAAAAAATTGAATGGGAGTCGCCACCTAATGTTCTGGTCACTAGAAACACCTAATGTTCTAGTCTCTTATCAATGAAAAAAATTATTTTAGGAATTAACATATTGACAAGTCTGAAGACCAATATTCACAAACTTAGAAATAATAAAATAATAAAATAATAAAATAATAAAAATTTATGATAATTAATGAGAATGGTCGCACTTATGCAACGTCACGACGATTGCCCACCATCCAGGAAAAGATAAGAATGTGATATCTCTGGAAAATATGGAGAGATAATGAATTCTTGTGTCTCTTATCTTTGGTCACTAGGAACACCTAGTGTTCTGGTCTCTTATCAATGAAAAATTTATTTTAGGAATTAATATCTTGACAAGTTTGAAGACCAATATCAAACTTTTCACAAACTTAGAAATAATAAAATAATAAAAGATTATGATAATTAATGAGAATTGTCGCACTTATGTAGCATCGCAGCGATTGCCCACCATCCAGGAAAAGATAAGAATGTGATATCTCTGGCAAATATGGAGAGATAATGAATTCTTGTGTTTCTTATCAATGAAAAAATTGAATGAGAGTCGCCACCTAGTATTCTGGTCATTAGGAACCCTAACTGGTCTTAGAAATTGGGTACGGAGACTGGTCGTGTAAAGGGAAGGTATTAGCACCCTAAATATGCCCTACCTAAGGTAAATTGCATTGTTTTGTTTGTTCATACCTAAAGTCATGTTATGATTTTTTATTGTTGGTCTATCTAATGGTAAGAAAAGTCTCCCTTTATAAGGAGATCTTCATCTTATCAGGTAAAAACCTAATTGTTTTGTATCATTAATAAAAACAACTACATTTTAAATATCAGGAATACATTTTACGTATAAATTCATAATCCATGATACTAAAACAAAATAAAATAAATTTTTTATTGTTTTTAAAATTTTGGCCAATGATCTCTTAACTTTAATAAATTGGTTATTAAAGCAAAAAATGCATGCTAAAATATTATTTTCAGTGTATGAGAAATATAATATGATTTGTTTTTAGCTTTAAGACACTTGGCCGTATGCACAAAAATAATTTTTTCCCCAATTTTTTTGTGTTTTAGAAAGTTTTGACAAAAACCAGGTATTTTAATACTGAATTTATATTTTTATGACATAAAAATAATACCTAACATTAATCAAAATTACATAAAAAATATGCATTAAAATTGTAGACATTCTAAAACAATCATTTTAATTATTTTTTTTTTAAAAGGGCCGGGCCAGGCCCAAATACATGGGTCAGGTTGAATCTGGCTCAATTGCATGGATTTGGATCAGCCCAACCCACAGTAGCTGGTTACTATGTATAAGCACAATAACCAGCTTTTCCCCGCCTGTAGATGTGTACTGTGCATGTCTTGCATGGCGGAGGAAGAAGTGAAGGAAAAATGAAGGGCGGAGGGCTTACCTGAGTGGTGGAGGCGCGGTGGCCAGTGATGCTTCTCCTTCTTCCTCTCCCTGCTCTGTTTTTTTTTTCTTTCTTCCTCTTCGGTTCAACTCCCTCTCTTCTCTTGTCTTCTCTCTTTTGTTCTATTTTTTTTTCACTCTATCTCTCTCTTTGTTTTCAATTTTGGTCTCCCTCTCCTCCTTTTTTTCTCTCTCCCTTTGTTGTCCTCTCGGTTTTTCAGTCCCCTTCCCCTGTTTTTATAGGCAAAAACAAGGGAGAGAAACATGGCTAAGGTGGCCACTATACTGCCACTCCTCCACTGCTTTTTCAACACGTGGAAAGGGTGGCAAGTCGGTGTTTTTTTGGAAGGAGTCGACATCTTTTTGACATTGATAGCTATGACAGAGAAAGGAAGAAAAATCTTCTTCTTCCCCTGCTTCGCGCATCCAGGGTAAGAAGAAGATATAGGTGTCGTTCAAAACAACACTGTTTTAATCCTTGTCATTTTGATCCTTGGTCTTGATATTGTGTAATTTGACCTTTAATTGAGTAATAAACTACTAATTTCTTCAATTGGGCTCCTAACCGTTTTTAATTCCAGCCCTTCTACTTACACACTTTTTTCATTTTGATCCTTGGTTTCAAATTTCTTCAATTAAGTTCCTAATTGGCCATCAAACTTTAATATTTATGCAATTAAGCCCCTGATGTGACCAAATTAACTTTTAAAAATTATAATTTGACCCCAGAACTTTAATTTCTTCCAATTAAAGCCTAAATTGACTCCAAAATCAATTTTTCTTACAATCAAACTCTCCATAAATTTAATTAAACCTCAAGAAAATTTAATTGAGTCCATAAACATCTGATTTTAGACTTTTCTTATTCAAATTGAATTTTCTTTATCAACAGAGCTATCATCAGTCAATAAAATATTGTCAAATTTTAATCTTTGTATTTTTTAACTTCCTCAACCAATTTTTAATTATTTTTAAGGCGTGCTGACATCATTTTTCACTGTTTATATTTTTTGATAATATTTTTTTGATTTTTTTTGTATTTTATTATTTTTTTGCGGGGTCCCAAAAATAGGTTATGATAAGAATCAAAAAGATATATTTAAAAGAAAACATATAGTAAAGATAACCTTTCATAAAAAAAATATTTTTTTAAAGATGATGTTCTTATCTTAAATATAACTAACTCTTTACATAAATATATGAAACTAATTATAATTTTTTAAGGATATTTAGTTTCCTTTAACTACTGTCGCACCCTCGCGAGCGGAGCGCGGCGTCGCAGCGACCATCGATTGATTTCGGGGTCTTTTGTTTTGATTATTTGTGTAAAAAGGAGTCGCCACCTAGTATTATGATCACTAGGAAACCTAACTAGTCTTTCAGATATTCTAAGGCAAGAGACTGGTTACGTAAAGGGAAGGTCTTAGCACCCCTAGTACGCCCTACCTAAGGTAAGCTGCTTGGTGTTTGGTTTGTCTTATAATTGTTATGGTGTTGGTGTTTTCTAATCCCATCAGTTTTTCTCGGTTTGATTCTAACTAATTTTATTAAGAAAGAAATCCAAGGAGATTCAATGTGCTTTACAAGCTCATTTTTCCTTTGGTATTTTAAGAATTTGCGACTCATAAATCACAAGGAGGAGAGACAAAAATTAGAAATCTTGAGTGCTTTAAAAATCTATTTTTTTTTATCTTAGTGTTTTATACTCTCACGGCTTGTAAACCGTGGAGTAAAAAAAATTGAAATATCCTCGATTATAATCAAGGCTTCTTTCAAGAATGTGTGCGGATTTATTATTTCTAAAAAATTATTTTGGATATTTACCACTCCGGGTTTTTTTATCCAAATATTAATAGTGAATAATAACAAATTATTCCCATTAAATATTTTGGATATTCATCCCTTTGGGATTTCTTTATCCAAACATTAACGGTGAATAGTAGATGAATTTCCCCCAAAATAAGATTTTTTTTATTTTTGGAATATTGGCCAATACCCTTTGGAGTTTTACAAACATGTTGTAAAATCTAGAAATGCAAGAAAATAATTTTTGTTGTGTTTAAGAAATCCGTGCGAAAACATATTTTTCGAAACTTCCAATATTTTTTGTATAAAAAAAAAGCGTTCAAAACATGTTAGGGTATTGGCCGTATGCAACACAAAAGAAAACATTTTTTTTATATATATATATGTAAATTTGTCACATTTGCGTAAAAAAAAAAACCGGGTATTCTAAAAACGAGATTGATATTTTTTACAACATAAAAAATTCAAACCTTAAAATAAATATGCTAGAAAATCAATAAATCTTTTTCTCTTTCTTTTATTTTTTATCTAAAAAAAATAGGTCCGGCCGGTCACTTGCCCAAGCAACTGACCCGGCTTGACACATACAGCTTAATGAAAGCTGGTGAGTTACTGTTCAAGTGAATTAAATTTCACTTGAACAGTAACACATGCAACCAAGAAATGCATGCAGAAATGAATAACATACCTGGAGAAAAACGAAAGAGCTGCAGCGATGTTGAAGGCGTGCTGGCTGGTCTGTCCATGTTCGTCTGTTCCAGCGCTTTTCCTTTTTGTTCTCTGCTTGCGTCGGTCTCCTGCAAATCCTGCTTGTTTTGAATGCCAAAGATGACGTACCAGGCGAAGGGCAAAGCTTCTGCCTTCTCTCCTCTGGCGCTGAAACGGGCGAAGATGATGATGCTGCAGTGATGTGCTGGCGAAATGGATGTTCTTCCCTCTGTGCTTTCTTGCTCCTCTGTTTTCTTGTGAGCTGGTGCTTCAGCTGTTGTATATGAAAGAAAATGTTGCACCGCTGGAGGGGAAGAAAACTAGAGACGGAAACGAAAGGACGAAGATCATGGCAAAGGTGTGCTGGTTGGTCCCTCTGTGTTTTCTTCTGTTTATGTTCTTTCCTTCTGCTCGTCCCTATTGTGCTCTTCTTCATCCGTTTGTTTCTCTGGTTTGCTTTCCCGTGCTTCCCCTGTTTCTCCCTCTGTATTTTCTCTTCATCCTTCCTCTCACTCGCGTCCGCCTTGTCTCTACTGAGAAGAGATGGTTACAGCTGCTATGGCTGGCATGCTCACGGTAAGAAAGAAGAGTGAGGGCTGGTGCTTATGGGGGAGATGGTGGTCATGGTTTGGGGGAGATGGTGTGGGTGTACATGGGTTGCTGGTTTGAGTAACAAACAGGGCTGCTGAGGGAGGCTGGGATGGTTGGAGATGACGGGTCCGGCTACAGGGAGAAGAAACCGATGGTTCAAAATCCTAAAACAGGGTTTCTACCCTCCTCTGTTTCCTTTTCCAAGAGGGAGGCGGCTGCAGACAAGATGGTTTTTTTTCGTTCCCCCTAGTCAATTTTGATCCCCTCTCTCCCCTCCTTCTTTTCTTTTTTAGTCTCCTTTCTGCTCTCTTTTTCTTCTCCCCGCCCTAGGTCATTAGAGGGGCTTATATATAGTCTAACATATTTCTATTTAGGAAGGATTCAATGCATTAATTTTAGGACACAAATCCCTACTGATTTGCAGTAAAAAACGCAGAAGGGAACTGCAATTATTCTGATTTTATGGTGGTGCTTTACGTCTGATTTCTTTCCTGTTTTGGAGGATGGTGTGGCTCTTTTCTTTCCTTCCATAGGGCCAGCTGCTCCCTTTGAAATGAGGCAACAAAAACGTGGTTTTCAGCTCCAACAATCAGACGCGATGAGAAAGGAAAACAGGAGAGAAAAAGGGAAAGAAATCAGATGGAGGGTGCAGCTGCAAAGTCTTATTTTCCTTATTTGGTGTGGTAAAAATCCTTCCATTTATGATGATCCAGGCCCCCTCTCCAGCTTTCCATATCCTTCTTCAATTAAATCCCTCATTTTAACACTTTTCGATTCAGTCCTGGGTACAGAAAAAATCCTTCAAATCAGTCCCGCGAACTTGGGCTATATCCTTCCCGCGACAAAATTTCTGCCGTCACATTAGATATTCAAATAGGAATATCTTGAGCTTCCGATAACGAAATTAAGCGATTCAAAAACCAAAATTCATCTATGCGTGTAGGATTACAACTTTGATAGGGATTTAAGGCGAGATATAATCATTTTATAGGACAGAATCAGGCCGCGATCTCGTCGGTCAAAAAGGGTCTCCTGATCTGATTCAAAAACTGACAAATATCAAGCATCCCGATATGACTGGGAGTTCCCTAAGAATGAACCAGAAAAAATCATGATGGCACCAGAATTTTTTTTTCGGTGCAAAACTTGGGTCAAAATCCTGCTCGTGGCAGAATTCTCTATTTTCACGTCAGATATTTAAACGTGTAGAGCTTGAGCTTCTGATATTGAAATCGAGTGATTCAAAAACCAAAATCCATCTATGCATGTAGGATTACAACTTTGATAGGGATTTAAAGTGAGATATAATCATTTTATAGGACAGAATCGGGCTGCGATCTCGTCGGTCAAAAAGGGTCTCCTGATCTGATTCAAAAACTGACAAATGCCAAGCATCCCGATATGACTGGGAGTACCCTAAGAATGAACCAGAAAAATCATGATGGCAGTAGAATTTTTTTTGGTGCAAAACTTGGGTCAGAATCCTGCTCGCGGCAGAATTCTCTATTTTCACGTCAGATATTTAAACATGCAGAGCTTGAGCTTCTGATATCGAAATCCATCGATTCGAAAGCCCAAATTCATCTATGCATTCAGGAATATGGCTTTCAAGGGGAGTCAAGGTGAGATATAATTGTTTTACATGACAGAATCAGGCCACAATCTGGTTGGTCAAAAAGGGTCTCCCGATCTAAATTCAAGAAATTGACAATGCCAAGCATCCTCGACTGAGAGCCTACCATAAGAACAATGAGCCCTAGGACCCAATCAAGGTGTAGGTCCATTCTTCAACATGTCATGAGTGATAGAATATAGTTGGGATAGTCAGACATTGCACGAACCCAAGTCAGAATCAGGGTCTAAGTTGGAACAAAAAAAATTGCGACAGTAGTAGAACTAGGTTTTCTAGTGCCACTTTTAAGGGATTTATTTCAACCTTATAGCCCATGTAAAAGAGGAATGAATTTAGCATTATAAAGAATCCTAATTAGCTTAAGAATCCTGACAATTTCGGTAGTAGTGGAGAAGGATAAAGAGAGCAGGAGATGACTGAAATAGGGTTCGAAAAAAATCTTTCTTTCTCCTCCGCTTTTGTCAATTTTCTAGCAAACATGAGCTATACTCCTACACTTGGTTCAAAATGGGTATACACCATCTCTAGCATGTGGGGTCCAAAATTGAGTAACAACAACTACTAGTCGAGACTCCAACTTTTCCTAATATGTGTATTTTGGCTCCTGCGAACGTCCAGGTGTAACAAGTTTCATGCAAATTATTTCACTCGGCTAAGAGAAAACATTCCACTGTATATTCATGCAGAGAATCTTAGAAACACCTATAATACTTAAGGAATATGTCTTCTGATCATAATCAAGGGGGAAAAATTCTACCCCTCAACAACTGCTTCATCTACTCCCTAGTCTTAACAGCCTATCTCTCCAGATCAAGTTTCATGCATGCTTTAATTTAAATTATATAGTTTTTATCATCCTCGAATATGAAACTCTTCTATGCTTATAAAATGGATGATATTCAGCTAACCAATCAAGGATTTCTTCTACTCCTAAATCACCACTAAAAAAAAATTAATCTCAACCTAAGGATTTGTTTCCACACCCAACTAATAATCGAGCACTTTTAGTCCAAGATTAGCATGGCATTTAAGATGGTAGAATTAGCAGCAGCTTTAAACATTGAATTTACATAAAACGATTGTTTTACGGAGAGATCATATAACTATTATTCATTATTTGTTAGTAGAACAGTAGGAATTCAAACGACATAATAAAAAAATAGGGGTGCTATGCCCAGAGGAACTCTTCATTGTTCTACTTTTGATCGGTTCACTCGTCAACTCGCTTAATTCATGAGTCATGGACCGGATCCAGTCTCTTACCTATGCCGACGAACTCATCTTTTAAAACCGTGGTCATTAACCCACACAAGCATTAAATTTCGTTGTATAAAATTAATATATAGTTGCTTAGGTGCTCCTTCAATTTTCAATTAAATTTCGTTGTGTAAAATTAATATTTTGTTACTGTTAAAGAGATTGTATTCTCTTGTGGCAAAAATGAGTGTTTGATGTTGTGATATAAGGTGATTTTCAAAAATAATTATAATATATTAAAATGATTTTTTTTAATTTTTTTAACATCAAAAAATAAAAATTATTAAAAAACATAAAAAATATAGATTTAATGTTTTTTCAAATCAAACGTAATTTTAAAATATACCACAATAATGCCTCGCTTCATCCAGTAGCCATGTGTACATTGTTGAAGTAAACTTAATCTAGAAGGTCAAGGAAGGCAATCACTAGCTGTCACCGCCCAACTATCCAGCCGCCAGCCGCTTTCACAAAGTCGGCAACAGCCGCCTTCACACTTGAAGGTTGAATTTTTTTGTTTTGAATTCATGTATAAATTGGCAGTTAAACTTATGCAATTATGTGTGGAGAGATTTGAGAGAAACACTAGAGAGAAAGAGAGAAAGAGAGGGTGTGCATTGTAAGCTTTTGTTTATGTTGTAAGCTTGTTGTTCTTGAAATAAAACAATGTGTTTTATCCCCTCCGAGTGTTTCAAAGCCACCACAATTGGTTTCTCCCACCAATAATTAGTATCAGAGCCTCGTTCGTCAGAAAACAGAGGTATTTTTGGGATATATCTGAATTTTCAAAGTTGTCAAAAACAAGTTTTGATCATTCCAAAGTGTAGAGCTCATCAATACGAACTTAACGGTGAAAAAATCAGATTAATCAGAGCACGAGGTGGCCCACACTCTCCATCTGAAGTTTCAGTACTGTAGCCCACGCGCCCCGAGGAAGAAGACAACTGAGCCACACCCGCGCCATATTTGAGCCGCGCCGAGCCACCTAAACCGAGCTGCCAAGTCGAGCCGAGAGCCAAGCCACGAGCCATTTTTCGAAGCCAAGCCAAAAAGAATATTCCCTAGAATATTCCCCGTTCAACCTAGAGAACCGCCCGAATTGGTTTTTGGACCGGTTCACCCCATTTCTGACCCATTTTCTACAAAGTAAGACCGATTCCCTACTATTTGGACCATTCCGGATCCATCTACGATGTCAGTTTTGCCAAATTCAACTCCTAAAAGGTGATATAGTCATTTAAAGAGCAAAATGACTATAGAAAATGCATTAACACTCATCCCAAAACTAACCAAAGACAACTATGATAGTTGGTGCATCAAATTGAAGGCATTTCTTGGTTCACAAGAGTGTATAGACATTGTGCAATATGGTTATGACGAACCAGAGTCTAAAGAATCAGAAGATGCTATACCAGAGGCACTAAAGCAAGTCCTCAAAGCCAATAGAAAGAAAGACAACAAAGCAAAGACCATCATTTATCAAGGTCTTGATGAAGCGACATTTGAAATCATTGATTCCGCAGAAACATCAAAAGAAATATGGGAGGCTCTCCAACAAAAATACAAAGGTGCTGACAGAATTAAGAAGATTTGTCTCCAATATTTGCGAGGTGAATTTGAATTATTACAAATGAAGTCCTCAGAATCCATTTCTGATTATCACATAAGAATTATGGTGATAGTCAATCAGATGAGAAGTAATGGAGAAGCCCTTTCAGATGCTCAAATTACTGAGAAAATTTTGAGATCCCTAGATCCAAAATATGATTTTGTTGTTGTTGCTATTGAAGAGTCCAAAGAAGTGGATAAGTTAACAGTAGATGAACTTATGAGTTCTTTGCAAACTCATGAGTAGAAAATTGTAAAAAGAAATGGAGATAAGGCAATTGAGCATGCCTTACAAGCAAAATTGTCTCTCAAAGACAGATATGAACAAGGGGAGACTTCAACAAGTGGATACACCACTCGAGGAAGAAGTCAACAAACACGAGGAGATTTCAATGATTTCAAGGCAGAAGTTCTTGGAATACAGGTTTTAGAGGAAGAAGTGGTAGAAACACCACCAAAAGAGGTCGAGGATAACAAGCATTCACTCCTAGAGGAAGAGGAGGCGGTTACAATAACCGTGATAAAAGAAATATTTAGTGTTATAATTGCAATCAATTTGGGCATTATAGCACTGAATGTCAAAGGAAAGCTTCATTAGAGGTACTTGAGCATGCCAACTATGTAGAGGAGGATGCCAACAACAGAGGACCAGCTGCATTATTTGTCCAACAAGGACTTGACAAGAATCAAAAGAATATATTTATCTTGATTCTGGAGCCAGCAATCACATGTGTGGCCAACGAGATTTATTTGGTGATCTAGATGAGACCATACAAGGTTTTGTCACCTTTAGAGATACCTCAAAAGTTCCATTTAAAGGTAAAGGCAACATCCCAATTAAGTTGAAGAATGACGATCATAGCTACATCACCGATGTCTACTATATCCCAGCCATAAAGCAGAACTTGGTGAGCATAGGTCAACTTTTGGAGAGAGGCTATACACTTTACATGAAGAATTGTCATCTGACACTTACAGACTATAATGAGAGATTAATTGCCTATGTGAAAATGTCCAAGAATAGGATGTTTCCTTTAAACATCCAATATGATGCAGCAAAGTGTTTGAGTGCCATCACCAACAGTGAAGAATGGCTTTGGCACCTGAGGCTTGGACATCTGAATTTCACAAGTCTAAAGATGCTAGCAAGCAAGAAGATGGTCAAAGGTATGCCCCACATTGATCATCCAGAAGAAGTCTGTGAGAGTTGTGTCCTCAGCAAACATCACATATCCAGTTTTGTCAAAGAAGTTAACTAGAAAGCAAAGAAGCCACTGGAGTTAGTGCACACAAATGTGTGTGGTCCTATAAAGCCTATGTCAAATGGACAAAATAGGTACTTCCTCACTTTCATTGATGATTTTAGTAGAAAGACATGGGTATATTTTTTAAAGAGGAAGTCAGAAGTGTTCAATTGTTTTAAAGATTTTAAAGCAATTGTTGAGAAGCAAAGTGGCTATAAGATCAGAACCGTAAGATCTGATCAAGGTGGAGAATATACAACAAATGATTTTGAAGCCTTTTGTACACAACAAGGCATTAGACATCAAATAACACCAGCTTATACACCACAACTGAATGGTGTAGCTGAGAGAAAGAATCAAAGGATTCTTGACATGGCAAGAAGTGTACTCAAAGCAAAGAAGCTGCCCAAACAATACTGGGTTGAAGCTGTATCATGTGTAGTGTATCTACTGAATCGCTGCCCAACCAGAAGTTTGCAAGTTGTCACTTCACAAGAAGCATGGAGTGGTCATAAACCAAATGTTACTCATCTTCGAGTCTTTGGTTGTGTGGCATATGCAAAGATCCCAGATGCAAAAAGGACCAAACTTGACGATAAAAGCGAGAAATGCATCTTTATCGGATACGGTGAGAGAAGGATGGGATACAAATTGTATAATCCCATCACCAAGAAGGTAATTATGAGTAGAGATGTTATCTTTGTAGAAGATAAAACTTGGCAATGGAATGATGACCAAGAAGCTGTTAAATGGATCAGCACTGATTTGATCCTTGAAGATGAAGAAGTACCAACAGTACTTGCAGAAGGTCCGATAGTACCAGAAGATGAGCCACAAAGTCCGGTACATAGATTTCCTATATTCAATGAAGCTATTAAAGAAGAGATCTATGTTGAACAACTACTTGGATACATTGATGCTGAAAATGAACGCAAAGTATACAAGTTGAAGAAAGCTCTCTATGGTTTGAAGCAAGCTCCGCGTGCTTGGAATACCAGAATTGACAGGTATTTTCAAGATAATGGATTTGAAAAATGTCCATATGAACACGCAATTTATGTGAAGAAAGAAACAAATGGCAGCATATTATTTGTGTGTCTATATGTTGATGACTTGATCTTTAAACAGATGGCAGCATATTATTTGTGTGTTTATATGTTGATGACTTGATCTTTACCAGCAACAATACTACCATGTTTGAAGACTTCAAGAAAAGCATGGTACATGAGTTTGAAATGACAAATATTGGTTTGATGGCACATTTTCTTGGTTAGAAGTGGTGCAGAAAGAAGAAGGGATTTTTGTATCCCAAAGCGGTTATGCCAAAGATATTCTTGAAAGGTTCAAGATGGAAAGCTGCAATCTTGTATCAACTCCAGTTGAGAATGGAGTGGAATTGAAGAAGAGTAAAGTTGGAAATGTTGATCCAACTTACTTCAAAAGCTTAGTAGGAAGCTTAAGGTACTTGACATGTACCAGACCGGATATACTCTACAGAGTCGGACTTATCAGCAGATATATGGAGAAGCCAGACCAGTTTCATTTGAATGCAGCCAAAAAAATTCTTCGCTACATCAAAGGTACAATAAATGAAGGTATGTTTTATACCTTAAGTACAAATTTCAATCTTACTGGCTAATCGGATAGTGATTGGGGTAGAGATCTGGATGAAAGGAAAAACACAACAGGGTTTGTCTTTTTCATGGGAGATACATCTTTCAAATGGTCATTCAAGAAGCAATCGATTGTCATGTTATCAAGTTGTGAAGTTGAGTATGTTGCTGCCAACTCAGTTGTATGTCATTTAATATGGTTAAGGAATTTGCTGAAGTTTTTGGGATTTCCTCAAGAAAATCCTATAGAGATTTATATCGATAATCGATCAACGATTGCATTGGCAAAGAACCCGGTGTATCATGAAAGAAGTAAACACATTGATATACATCATCATTTTATCCGAGAGCATATAAAGAACAAAGAAGTCGAGCTGATATCCTGCAAGACAAATGATCAAGTTGCAGATATTTTTATCAAGCCATTGAAGAGAGAAGTATTTATCAGATTGAAATTCATGCTTGGAATGACATCCTTTGATTGAGTTTAAGGGGGAGATTTGTTAAAGTAAACTTAATCTAGAAGGTCAAGGAAGGCAACCACCAGCTGTCACCACCCAACCATCCAGCTGCCAGCCACCGGTCGCCAGCCGCTTTCACATAGTCGGCAACAGCCGCCTTCACACTTGAAGGTTGAATTTTCTTGTTTTGAATTCGTGTATAAATAGGCAATTAAGCTTATGTAATTATGTGTGGAGAGATTTGAGAGAAACACTAGAGAGAAAGAGAGAAAGAGAGGGTGTGTATTGTAAGCTTTTGTTTATGTTGTAAGTTTATTGTTTTTGAAATAAAACAGTTGAAAAACAATGTGTTTTATCTCCTCCGAGTGTTTCAAAGCCACCATAAATGGTTTCTCCCACCAACATACATGAGCTAATCTTGCTTGCAATGGAATCACTTGTGACGGTGCTCAGTGATTTTACTAGAAAAGCTTCATTAACTACATGATTTTACACAAAAGCAGCTTAAGATTAAACAAGTTCTCAATGCCCTCCAAAAGTACACATGAGACTATGGAGATCGAATGCATGAGAATACAATTATTGCCACAGAAAAGACACACAGCAATACAAAGTAACTTGAGTTTATTCTCTACTGGATCCGAGCCCACTTGAAGAGTTTCCAGTAAATTTTCAGTCATTTCCTCTTAGCTCATCGGAGATATTTATTGTACGATTGGATGCATGTGACTGGTGATAAAATGCATCATTGGTTTCTTTCACATAATGCTACAGTTAGATCTTGATTCACCATCACCAATACCAGTTATGCCTCCAACATCACTACTAGTTATGCCTGCAACTTGCAGTCCCTTTTTAACGACGTTAAGCACCATGGTTTGCTTCTGAAATAAAAGAAAATATGCAAATATATTAGAGGTTGAGTTCATATTTTATAAGCAAACATGTTTTTATACTTAATATAGTATTTATTTATCAATTAGATGGAGATAATGTTTGTAATAATGAAAACATGAGGATTCCACTAGTTATTTTGAAGCCAGTCCTGAAAATATAATTAATCTCTTCATCCAGAGAATTAAAGAAGTTCAATCAATACGAAGAATGGGAATTCAAATGTAAAGCAGAGAAGAAATATAATAATAAAACAAAACCTAGCGAGCTTGTAAAGCTCTACAAGAGAAAAGAAATCATTGATTAACCTTTGATTGAGTAGTAATCAATAGCTGTCCTATCTCAAAAGCCATGTCATGCATAGCGTTCAGCTCAAAAGATCCTAACTAGATCCAAATTCAGAATCTTGAAGGAAGCTCCAAACGTAATGCTCCATGAACAATGAGTTATTAGTGAATTTTGGCAAATGTATAGTAAAAATATCTTATTGTTTTAGTTCCTAAAATTTATTACCTTTGTGGGGGCCGCTTGTGTCGCGCTCCTGCTTTGACAAAGTAAAGTATAGTTATCGCAGAAGATGGCACCATCGTGGTGTGTGAACTTTTTATCACCATAACATTCACAACAAATTTCATAGGTGCTAACTGAATCATTGAAGAAACATTCAGAGCAGCTGAAGTATGCACCTGCCAAGAACGTCTTACAAGACTGGCAAATTATAGCCCTTCCACTCTGCATGATGTAGTACAAGACGGTTGCTTCATCAAAATCCAAGCTTCCATTGCTGTCCTTGTCCAGCGCGCTAAAGATGCTCTGATGAGTGAAATCTGTGGCTTTATTTTCATTGAGATAGTCCACGTATTCACGTACGCTAATTTTCCCGTCTCCGTTCTTATCCATGGCATTGAAAGTCTTTCTGGCCTGTTCCTTTTTATTTTCGGGCAGATGTTTGTAATAAGCTCCAGCAGCCCGGCGAATCTCCTCCATATCTATTTATGCGTGTAATATTTAAGAGGAAGAAGATTTAAGAGGATAACGGAAGAGGTAGCTTAGATCACAATTTTAACACTCCAAAGGGACTTTGGTCTTCATCTGATCACAAAGCTCTCATGTTCGACAGTGATTTATAGTACTGGCAAGTGACCACACAATAAAGAACTATTAAAGAATTGAAGTGAATTTGGGTGTGGATTATCATTCTGTTTTGCTGTTGTACATTTGGTATCTTCAATAATTTAACTTTCTCACACGTCATGGGACCTTTGGTAACTTCAATAATTTAACTTTCTCACACGACACATGATACACGGCTCCCGTATTCAAAGAATCATCTTACCTAAAAGTTTAAATTGTTAAGTGAGATTTTAGGATATAATTTATATTATTTTCTAACACACCCCTTCAAGTGAAAGCTCTTTAAGCTTGAAATTTATATAGGCCCACATTATCTTGTGCTTAATTTTTATGAAATAAATAGGGATGATAAGATTCGAACTCGTGATCGTTTGGTTATTAAGGCTCTGATATCATATCAAAAAACCATCTCACCTAAAAATTTAAGCTGTTAGGTAAAACTTTATGATATAATTTATATTATTCTCTAACACATGCACACCCAGCTACTACTATAGTTGAGAGTATTATTGCAAATACAGTCTATGACTTGCTAATTATAGATGTCAATTGCAAATTGCGTGTTGTATAATGTATTTTCAACTTCTCTAATTGAGGTATCCTGTGATAGTTTATTATGTCATCAACTCTTTTTTTTTAAAAAATTGCAATTCATACAATTAAGTTTTCCAACATCAAAATACAATTTACAAAAAAAGCATATAACTAGCTATAAATCAATATGTTAGTCATCCAAATATAGCTAAGTTAATATCAAAAATTAATTTAAAATAAAATAAAATCTAAATTAAGCTCCAAATCTTGTGGATTTTGAATTGACCTACATAAATATTTATGTGTAGCCATATTCGGTATCATGTTCAAACCTTTACAAACCATCCTTGTTGTTTTAAAATCATTTCAAAATGTGTTTTGCTATTTACTCTTGGTATTTAGGGTCAATAGACTCAACATGGATCAGTACACTGTATATTAAAAATATTATTTTTTTTTAATTTTAAATAAAAAATAAGTCTTAAATAAGTCTTAAAAATATTTAAATTTAATATTATTTAAAGTATTTGTGCCACTAGATTCGGCCACCACTAAATATATTAACCCATAGTGATTAATGCTTGGATATTTTAGGATCATGGTACAAAACCTTTATTCAACAAAACTTATGAGTGAATCCTAGTAGTATAGGATAAATGAACTTGAATAAGGCATTATTCATAGACCACTGTTGCATAAACAAATTGTTTAGCGATATCTCCTCTTAAGATTTGGACTAGGTTTAATGAACCTAACATAAGCCTATCAAATTATTCACTGACATGGCTTTATAAACTAATAATAGTCATGGGTCATTGTTATTATCTATTTTTAGATCTTATACCAAAAAAAATAAAAAAAGAAAAAAGAAAATATTAGAAGGAAAAAACTTAAAAATATATATTAGCGAAAAAAGAACATCGAGGTGTCTAAAAAATAGTTAAAGAATGGTTGAGAAAGTTTGAAAATATAAAAATTGAAATTTGATAGTATATTTTTAATTGATGAAGGTTCTATTGACAAAGAAAATTCAATTTAAGGATGAAAAGTCCGAAATCAAATGTTTAAGGACTCAATTAAATTTTATTGAAGGTTTAATTAAAATTTTGAAGGGTTTGAAAGTAAGAAAAAATAATTTTTAAGTCAATTTAAGTTTTAATTGAAAGAAATTAAAGCTTGGAGGCAAATTATAATTTTTAGGAGTTATTTTGATCAATTCAAGGGTTTAGTTGCATAAATATTGATGTTTAATGAGCAATTAGGGATTTGATTAAAAAAATCAAAAAACAAAGACTAAAGTGGAAAATGCATATGAATATAAGGGTTGAAATTGACTAAAACAAGAGCTAAAGTAAAGAAATTGAAAGTTTGTTGATTAATAAGGGTCAAAAGGTATAAATTCAAAATCAACGAAGAATAAAAAAGGCAGTCACTTCAGGGTTGATATTTAAATTTAACTGAGATACAATTAAATTGATTTTTAAAATCAAAATTTTAATTAATAACTTGATTGAACAAATTGAAAAATAAGAATTAATTTGAAAATAGATACTTTTTGACACCATTTTCTTGTAAATAAAATGACTCGTTTTTTTCCAAACAATATTGTTTCATTCACTGTTGACTTTGTTTAAAAAAGAACTCAAAACGATTGCAATTTTGAGTGGCATTGTATATTTTCTTCTTTCCTTGAACGTGCTCCAGGCAGAGGAAGAAGAAGATTGTTCCTCTGCAGCATCTCTCCCTCTCTCTCTCTCTCTCTCTTCTGGCTAGAGACCCAAAAATCGACAAGACTCGCATGCACCCATGACTAACTAGCAAATGAAAAAACAGAAAAGACAAGCCTTGCGGGCGGCTGGATAATATACATGGATGACATCAACATGAGGAGGGCACACAACATACATCTTAGTGGCAACATAGAAAGCTAGATATGGTTGTGGCATTTTAGACTTATTTTCTTACTTGACGTATTTTATCCAAAAGTCGCCGATCCAGCAAGTTTTAAAATATGCGCTGAAGATGCTCTGATGAGTGAAATCTGTGGCTTTTTTTTCATTGAGATAGTGCACGTATTCACGTGCGCTAATTTTCCGGTCTCCGTTCTTATCCATGGCATTGAAAGCCTTTCTGGCCTGTTCCTTGTTATTTTCGGGCAGATGTTTGTAATAAGCTCCAGCAGCCCGGCGAATCTCCTCCATATCTATTTATGCGTGTAATATTTAAGAGGATAACGGAAAAGGTAGCTTAGATCAACAATTTTAACACTCCAAAGGGACTTTGGTCTGCATCTGATCACAAAGCTCTCATGTTCCAAACTTATTTAAAACTTTGCTGGTGTTCATGGGTCCTTTGGTATCTTCAATGATTACTCTCTCACACAACACGTCAAACACCATTCCCGTATCAGAGTCATTAAGGGCCGCGCATGGTAGTGTATAATCAGTTATTTTTTGAATTGTTTTTGTACTTCAAAATAAATCAAGATAATTTTTTTTTATTGTAATAAATATGTTTCATACCAACAAATTGAAATAATCTAAAAATATAATAAAAATTTAATTTGAAATAAAATAAATTTAAATTTTATGCAAACATCGTATCTCGACACCGAAGAAGTATAACATACAATTCATTTTTATTCTCGTACTACCATATTAACTCTAACCCTTACAACCTTATGTCTCCTTTCCTCATAATAGCCACCAGCCATACGCTCTTCTTCTTTTCAAGCTGAAGCCGCCACTCAAAGCCCATGCAAACCCAGCTACTACTATGAGAGGCCACCACAAATTTGTTTTTGGAGACAAGATCTTTTCTTTTATTCGACCGTACCCACGAATTATTTATTTCTCCTCGACCCTTCTCTATGGACAACAAAAGAAAACAGTAGCTATTAAAGAGACCACACGGCGAAGAAATATTAAAGAAGTGAAGTCAAGCTGGGTGTGGAAACTTTGGTATCTTCAATAATTTAACTTTCTCACACAACACATGAAACACGACTCCCGTATCAGAGTCCATGCACACCCAGCTATTACTATAGTTGAGAGTATTATAGCTTTCTTGTGCATCAGACGAATGCCATCTGAACCTCTATTATTGCAAATACAATCCATGACTCCCGTGTAGTATAATGTATTTTCAACTTCTCTGAATGAGGTAACCTGGGATAGTTTATTATGTCATCAACTCTCTTTTTCAAAAAAATTGCAATTCACACAATTACAAGTAATTAGTTTTCCAATATCAAAATATAATTTACAAAAGGAGCATATAACTAAGCTATAAATCAATATGTTAGTCATCCAAATATAACTAAGTCAATATCATAAATTAACTTAAAATAAATAAAATCTAAATTAAGGTCCAGATCTTGAGGATTTTGAATTGACCTTTAATATATTATATTTATGTTTAGCCATGTTTGGTATTTTGTTCCAAGCTTTACAGCTCATCCTTGTTGTTTTAAAATCATTTCAAAATGTGTTTTGCTATTTACTCTTGCTATTTAGAGTCAATAGACTCAACATGGATCATTACATTGTATATTAAAAGTATTAGTGTTTCTTTTGATTTTAAATAAAAAATAAATCTTAAAAATATTCAAGTTCAATATTGTTTAAAGTATTTGTGCCACTAGATCCCATCAGTAAATAGATTAACCCATAATAGTTAATGCTTGGACATTTTAGAATCAGGGTATAAAAACTTTATTCAACAAAACTTACAAGTGAATCCTAGTATGAAAGGATAAATGAACTTTAAAACAACACCGTTTTATTCACTATTTATTAAAAAAAGCTCAAAACAATATACTTTTGAGTTGCACTGTATATCTTTTTTCTTTCCCTCGACGTGCTACAGGCAGGGAAAGAAGAGGATTGTTCCCCTACAGCATCTCTATGGCTCACACCCATGACTAACTAGCAAATGAAAAAACAGAGAAAACAAACCGGGGCGGCTGGATAATATACATGGATGACATCAACATTAGTAGGGCACATAATATACATCTTATATGGTTGTGGCATCGTAGACGAGGACATCCATTATTTTCTTACCTAAGGCGACTATTTCCAAGTCTGTTTTTAAACTTGCACGAATCTGACTTCTATTGCGACACATGTATTTTATCCAAAAGTCACCGTGTGTTCTATCCAACAAGTTTTAAAATATGCGCTGAAGATGCTCTGATGAATGAAATCTGTGGCTTTTTTTTCATTCAGATAGTCTACGCATTCACGCACGCTAATTTTCCCGTCTCCGTTGTTATCCTTGGCATCTGAAGTCTTTTCTGGCCAGTTCCGTGTTATTTTCGGGCAGATGTTTGTCAGAAGCTCCAGCAGCCCGGCGAATCTCCTCCATATTTATTTCTGCGTGTAATATTTAAGAGGAAGAAGATTTCAGAGGATAACAGAAGAGGTAGCTTAGATCAACAGTTTTAACACTCCAAAGGGACTTTGGTCTGCATCTGATCACAAAGCTCTCATGTTCCAAACTTATTTAAAACTTTGGAAACTTTGGTATCTTCAATAATTCCACGATCCCACACCAAAGGAAGCACGGTTCCTTTGCATTTTTCCAAGGAACATGACAAACTGAATCTAGCCAGGATAGAGTTTTGGTAAGTTAGCACCCTTAAATAATTATTTCGTAACATAACACAAGGAAAACAATATTTAGAAATCTAAGTATAACTGAGACTATTATAATTGGCATGTGCGTCATGTGAGTTACGATTGCCTTCTGAACCTCCATTATTGCAGGTACACTCTACAACATGCAAGTAGTAAGGATTTTGAATTGATCTACAAGATATTATATTTATGTTAAGCCATGTTTAATATCATGTTCCAAGCCTTTACAACTCATCCTTGTTGTTTTAAAATTATGTCAAAATATGTTTTGTTATTCACTCTTGTTATTTAAGGTAAATGCACTCAACATGGATCATTATATTTTATATTAAAAGTATTAGTTGTTTCTTTTGATTTTAAATAAAAAAATCTTGAAAATATCTAAGTCCAATATTACCTAAAGTATGTATGCCACTAGATTCCACCACTAGTATGTGTTTTGGTGGGAGGTGTGGTGACTTTTTTTCATTGAAAAGCATGATTCTTTGCTTTTAGGAAGTGTTGTGTCTTAAAAAGAAAATCTCTCACCCAAACACTCCTTAAATAGATCAACCCATAATAGTTCATGTTTGGACATTTTAGGATTAGGGTACAAAACCCTTATTCCATAAAAATTACGAGTAAATCCTGGTATTATAGGATAAATAAATTTGAACGGGTTATTATCCATAAACCATTGTTGCATAAACAAATTGTTTAGCAACATTTCATCCTAGAATTTAAACTAGGTTTAATGAGTCTAACATAGATCCATCCATTTATTCACTAGCATAACTTTATAAATTATTAATAATTACAAGTCATAATCTAAAGTAAATATGGATATAAATATCAATTCCCTAAATCAATTAAGAGTAACAATAATAACTAGAATTTTAGAATGGATAGGAATAAAACCTATAATAGGCTTAACTCATTACAATAGATTCATGTGGATATACCATCAGTAGATTGAGCATAATAAACTATTAGAAATAAAAAAAAAACAAGTAACAATGAAATTTGTTATAGGTATGATATTTTAGAGTGACAATATATTTTTTTCATTGAAAAGCATGTATTCTTTGCTTTTAGGAGTTGTTGTGTCTTAAAAAGAAAACCTCTCACTCAAACACTTCGTAAGTAGATTAACCCACAATAATTAATGCTTGGACATTTTAGGATTAGGGTCCTTAGTCCATAAAAATTACAAGCAAACCCTACTACTATAGGATAAGAGAACTTGAATTGGGCATTATCCATAAACCACTGTTGCATAAACAAATTGTTTAGCGACATTTCATCCTAGAATTTGAACTGGGTTTAATGAATCCAACATAGACCCATCAAGTTATTCATTAGCATAATTTTATAAACTATTAATAATCACGGGTCATAATATAGAGTAAATATGGATATAAATATCAATTCCCTAAACAAATTAGGAGTAACAATAATAACCAAAATTTTAGAACTGATAGGAATGAAACCTACAATAGATTTAACTCATTACAATAGATCTATGTGGATATACTATCGGTAGATTGGACGCAATAGAATATTAGGAATAAAAGATAAGTAGCAATGAAATTTGCTATAAGGATGATACTTTAGGGTGACAATACATTTTATTTAGCATAACAAGTTTCTTATTTTAGAACTTTAAAGATTAATTAGGGTTTTCTTATAATTATAATTGATAATTATAATTGATGTGAATCAGCCCACAAACACTAATAAGTATCTGCTGCATGTTCTAAATGGGTCAATTACAAGGTCTAAAATAAAAACATTTAAAGAAATATTAAATAAACTAGTCTTGCAAGTTTCGGCCAATGCAAAAATTAGAGGTCCACTAGAGCATCAATAATTAATTTGCAAGAGGAGCCAAATCCCATCTTATTTAGAGGTCCACTGGAGCATCAATAATTAATTTGCAAGAGGAGCCAAATCCCATCTTATTTGAAAAGACAAAATTGGCAAAAATATATTTAAAAAAAAATCATAGAAAAAATTCAAAATAAAAGTAAAAAGAAAGCAAAATACCGTGGATTACTATTATAATTCACAATGTAATGAGTGTTGGATGAACAATGGTTTCTCCTACATCCTTTAATTTTTGTTACTTCATAAAATTTAATAATATGGTTTTTCTATCAAACTATTTTCTTAACAATATAAAAAAATAGACTAAAAAAATCAAGTTTAACTTAAAAAACCCACCAAATCCATAAATTGGGATAATATGAATTCCCTTGACAAATTCGTAAGCTACACTAACATCATAGAAAAAAAATAAAAATAAAAAAATTAAATTTTTAATCATTTCAATATTAAAAAATAAAATAAGACAATCTTTTAAAAAAAAAACATGTAAACCCAAAAATAAAATAGATAAAAATAATTTTTTAAAATCATAAAAAAAAAAAGAGGAAAAAAAACTATTTGTCAAAAAATAAAAACAATGTGCGGATTAGCAGCTTTAAATTTTGAACTTACATAAAATAAAATAATCAAAAGTGAGATTATATAACAATTATTCATTATTTGTTAGTAGAAAAGAAGGAACTGAAACAACAAAATAAGAAGTGTTATAATATTGTTTTACTTTTTACCAGTTTACTCGTGGGTCAACTCACATGAACAGGATCCAGTCTCTTACCTATGTCAAAAGGAGACTCAACTCATCTTTTAAAACCGTGACCATAGGTCATTAACCCACACATGCATTAGATTTTATTGTATAAAATTAATATTTAGTTGCTTAGGGGCTCCAATTTTCAATTAACTTTCATTGTATAAAATTAATATGTTGTTACTGTTAAAGGGATTGTATTCTCAAGTGCCGAAAATTAGGGTTGAGTGTTTGATATTAAAGTACAAGCTACTTGTTAAAAATAATTTTAATACATGAGAATGATTTTTTTTTAAATAATTTTAATACATGAGAATGATTTTTAAAAAAAAAATTAACATTAATAAATATAAATTATTAAAAAAATATAAATTTAATATTTTTTTCAAATCAAAATAAACACAATAAAGCATCTCATTTCATCCCTCAGTCATGTCTACATATCTATTTAGCGTTAATCACTTGTGATACTGCTAAATTATTTTATTAGAAAAGCATCATTAATTATATGATTTTGCACAACAGCAGTATAAAATTAAGATAACAAGTTTTTTAGAGGTTATTGATCCAAGTTTTATAAATTTTAAAACTACTAAAAATTTATATAATTATTAAATTTATATTTTATAAAATTAATCAAGATGTTGTTACACGTGATGAAATCTTTAATATCTTCAATTTATGTGATGTTGCACATGATAGGACCTTTGGTATCTTCAATAATTTAACAATCTCACACAACACATGAAACAAGATTCCTATATCTAAGTTATGGAGAGTCAAACATATAATTTTATAATGATTATTTTTTGAATTATTTTTTTAATATATTAAAATAATATTTATTTATTTATAATAAATTATTTGACACTAAAACAATAAAATAATTTAAAAACATAATTAAAACTAATTTTTTAAAAATAAACTTTTACCCAACCACTATACAGTTACAATCTACTCATCTATATATCTATTTAGAGTTAATCACTTGTAATAGTGCTCAATCAATTTACTAGAAAAGCATCATTAACTGTATGATGGTACACAAAATCAGCATAAATAAAAAGTTATTTAGCGTTTATTAATTTGAATTTTATAAATTTTTATACTAGTAAAAATTTATATAATCATTAATTTTAAGTTAGAATTAATTAAAAGACTCTTCTACGTGATAGATCTTTAGTATTGCAATTTATGTGATGTTGTACATGATGGGACTTTTGGTATCTTCAATAATTTAACAATCTCACACAACACATCAAACACGATTCTTGTATATTTTTTTTTATAATATAGGTGTCCAGGCCAGCTTGCGCGCACCACGACTAATCCCACGAGCCCTGAAGTTAACAACCATGTAAATCTCCAGTGGCCATCATATGAGCAACCAAGGACTCGAACCTGAGACTACAGAGGGAGCAAACCCCTTAATCCCAAGTCTTTACCATTTGGCCACCACCTAGATGATTTTTCTTGTATCTTGTTTTGAAAGGTCGTGTATTTCATTGTAGAATGGTTATTTTTTATTTTTTTTAAAATATATTAATATAATATTTATTATTTATAATAAATTATATTTGATACTAATACAGTAAAATAATTTAAAAACATAATTAAAAATTAATTTTAAAAAATAAACTTTTACACAAACACCGTATACAGTTACAATCGACACCGAAGGAGTATCACATTCAATCAGTTTTTATTCTCGTATCACCAAGTTAACTCTAAACTCTACAACCTGATGTCTCCCTTTCCTCGTGCTTGCCACCAGCCATACACACCCTTTTCTTTTCAAGCTGCAGGCACCACTCAAAGCTCATCTACAACCATGCCCCGTCAAGCATTGGGGCCTCACAATCACTAGCCAATATGTGCAATATGCTTTTCTCTCATGCCTTTCTTTGTCTCATGCCTTTTTAGATATTCTGGTGTAGAGGAACCACAGGAATCCATCCCACAAATTTGCTTTTGGAGACAAGAACTTGTCTTTTATTCCACCGTACCCATGAATTATTTATTTATCCTCGACACAACGAAAAAAAGTAGCTTGCTTATAAAGAGACCACACAACGAAAAAATATTAAAGAATTGAAGTGAAGCTGTATCTTCACTAATTCCACACAAAGCCGAGTTGCATTTTTCCAAGGAACATGGCAAACTCAATCCAGCCAGGATAGAGTTATTGGTAAGTGAGCACCCTTAAAAAATTATTTTGTAAAATAATATAATATTTAGAAATCTAATATAAGTGAGAGTGTTGTAATTAACATGTGTGTCCCTGAGTCACAAATGCCTACTAAACCTCCATCATTGCATATATGCTCTACAACATGCAAGTCGTACATGTGAATCGCAACTTGTATGTCGTGGAAGGTATCTTCGACTCCTTTCATATAAACACCTGTGATAGTTTATTTTGTCATCATCTTTTTTTTTTAAAAAAAAAAAAGCTACAATGTGCACAATCATAAATAATTAATTTTTTAGCATTAAAATATAATTTACATAAGTAGTACATAACTAAGCTATGAATTAATATGTTGAGTCATTCAAATATACCTTAGTCAATATCAAAAAATTAATTTAAAATAAAAAAAATCTAAATCAAGCTCTAAATCTTAAAATTTTTTGATTGACCTGCAAGATATTATATTTATGTTAAGTCATGTTTAGTATTATGGTCCAAACCTTTACAACTCATCCTTATTATTTTAAAATTAGGTCAAAATGTGTTTTGTTATTACCTCTTGGTATTCAGAGTAAATAGACTGATCTTTACATTGTATATTAAAAATATTAGTTGTTTATTTTTATTTTAAATTAAAAAATAAACCTTAAAAATATCTAAGTCCAATATTATCTAAAGTATTTGTGCCACTAAATCTCATAACTAAGTAGATTAACCCAAAATAGTTAATACCTGAAAATTTTAGGATCAAGGTACAAAAACCTTATTCAATAAAAGCTACAAGTGAACCCTAATACTATAGGATAAATAAACTTTAATAAGGCATTAGTCATAAATCACTATTGCATAAACAAATAGTTTAGCAACATCCCATCCTAGGATTTGAATTGATTTTAATAAACCTAACATATACCCATCCAATTAAACTTTAATAAGGTATTAGTCACAAATCACTATTGCATAAACAAATAGTTTAGCAACATCCCATCCTAGGATTTGAATTAATTTTAATAAACCTAACATATACCCATCCAATTATTCATGAACATGACTTTATAAACTATTAATAATCACGGGTCGTGATACAAAGTAAATAATGAAAGAAATATCAATTACCCAAACAAATTAGGAGTAGCAAAAGTAATCAGAACATTAGAATGGATAAGAGTAAAACTTATCATAGGTTTAACTCATTATAGTAGATCCATGTAGATACCCTATTAGTAAATTGAGCACAATGAGGACAAAAAAACAAGTAGCAATGAAATTTATTATAGTTATGATACTTTAGGATGATAATACATTTTGTTTAGCATCACAATCCATTATTTTATAATTCTAAAGACTAACAATACGTATGTATTACATGTTTTAAATGGACCAATTACAAGATCCAAAATAAAAGTATTAAAAGAAACATTAAATAAATGCTCTGTTACTATTCTCTTGCATCCATATATATACATACAGAGACACATTGCCCATCTTGTGTTGAAGCAATAACAGCATATAAGGTAACAAAGCAAAGCAAGATTCAAGGGCTGTCTTTTGCACATTTTCAATTATCTTTAAACAGTTTTCCTACTTCTCCCTTCCTTTTAATTTTCAAACAATTACTACAATAATAATAATAATAATAATGTTGGTAATAATAATGATAATAATATTAGTAATAATAGTAATATTAATAGTGATAGTAGTAGTAATAGTTATGATAATAAAAATAATAATAGTAGTAGTACTAATAATAGTAGTTGTAATAATAATAACGTTAATGATAATACAATTAATATTCATAATAATAGTTATAAGAGTAATAATAATAGTTTGTTATCATTGTTTTCTTCACAAAAAAAAAAATATGCACTTATAATTTAGCATAAAAAGTTACTAGCATGTGCATTATATATGTCAGTATATAGAAGGCATGCTTACACTTTGGTTGTAGCATGCAACATGTCCTCCCAGTAGTTAAAATTATCTATCCACCATATACTTTTATGTGTTCCTTTTTTTTGTTTTTATTTTTTAAATTTCTTATGCTTTTTCCTTAATTCTTCTATAATTTTTTTTTAAAAAAAATTTCAACTTATTTTTACTAAAAAATACTTAAACATGGATAGGAGAAAAAAAGAGAGTGAAAAAATGAATTTAAGCAATAAAAAAAAAGGGTTATGATAGGGATAATGCTACAAAAAAGAAAAGCAGAACCAATAACAAAGCTCAAACTTAATAAATCAATATTAAATGATGAAAATAAAAAGAAAACAATTTCTAAAATGGATTAAAAAAAAACTGAACTCAAACAAGAAAAATAACTGAAATTGGTAGCATTGATTATGAGACTAAGACTACTTTATAAAAGGTAAACACAAAAAAAATATAAAGCAAAATTTTTAATTATAAAAAATAAAACAATGAAGACTAAATCTTGCATTATAAATAATTGAAAGAAACTAATCAGGGATTACAAAATAAATGAAGAAAAGGAGCAATGAAAAAAAAAGGACCAAAATTTGAAAAAAAAATTGAATTAAAAGCACAAAATAAAAATAAATAAATGAAAAGGATAAAAAGTAATAATAAAAAAATAATGATCAAATTAGATATAAAAAAATAAATTAAATTAAATATAAAAAGATGAAATTAACAAAAAAAACTTTACAAAGTATTAAAATCAAAATAAATAAAAATTAAAAGAATAAAAACTAAATTCAAAATAAATAAAAATTCAAGGGTTTAAAGGCCTGACACAAATATCAAAATCTAAAAAAAAGAAAAAAAAAAAAAACTCATCACTCCTAACTTGCCCAACACACCACTTTAAAAGTTATACCACAACCTTGTGTTTCAGATGAGATAACGATTGAGTTTTTTTGTTTTCCATGTGATCCTCACGCAACTTCGTAATAAAAGCATGAAGGACTAGGACATGCTGATGTATACATGGCATACGTCATTATATTTTATTAATTTATTAATATTTTTACAGGACAGATTATGAAAAAGCATCGATGTACATATCATTATTAAAAAAAAAAGCGATGAGACAAACATAAAAATGCCTTCCAAGTCATTCTTAAATTTTGAAAAGTAAAAGGATAAGTATATAATTTTAGTCCGAAAAAAAAAAAGGTTTTTGGATTATCACTGCGTTCCAAACTTCTTTAAAACTTTGCTATCGTGCATGATGGGACCTGTGGTATCTTCAATAATTTAACTATCTCACACAGCACATGAAACCCAGCTATACAACTGTGAGAGGACCCCCACAAATTTGTTTTTGGAGACAAATATCTTTTCTTTTATTAATTCCACCGTACCCATGAATTATTTATTTCACTGAACCCTCCTCTATCAACAACAAAAGAAAACAGTAGCCATTAAAGAGACCGCACAGCGAAGAAAGACCCACATTAATCTAAAAAAAAAATAAGCACATACAATGTAACAAAGCAAAGCAGGGAGCCGTCTTTCACACGTTTTGAATTGCCTTTAACCAGTTTTCCAACTAATGTTGTTGCTATGCCGACGGTATTATGGATGAAATATATAGATTTTTTTTTTTATATAAAAAGTGATTCAGTATCATGGAAGTTTTTGCGAATAATTTTATTGATATAATTACCGAGAGATCCAAACTAGGATCTTTATACAGTGACATTACTAATTTACTGTCAACATTACTAATAGAATCACCGAAGAAAGTATTATGTTAGTGATTCTATCAGTAAAAGTTAATATATTATCATTTTGCTAATCCTTTCCTCCCTTATTTCTCTTTCTTCTTTCTCATCCCAGCTCTCCCCTTCTAAACTGCAAACAACCCCCCTAAAAATATCTCATTCTTCTTAACACAAGTCATCTTTCTTTAACTTTTATGATCACAACATCTATATTTTGATTTATTGTGGATTTTATTATTTGTTGTAAGTAAATCTATCTTTTTAATTTTAACATTTAAATGTTAATTTTATTGTTTTTTTATTGTTTTTTTAGTATATATATTTTGTTAGAGTATGTATATGTTTTATTGTTATTTTTTAAACAAACTTGTAGTATGAATGTATAATTTTGTACTTGTTACAATTTGTTTTAGATTTTGTAAAATTATATTTGTATATAAATTATTGAAACTTTGTTGAATTACCAAATTAGATGTGCTATGATAAATGATTAATAACTTGTTTAACAAGTCCATTTTAATTTTTATCAATGATATTACAGAGTTGTAATTTCCATAAATTTATATGTATAAATTTGTATGGATTTTGATAATTGATAATGAATATTTATGAGAAGTGTTAATTAATTTGTTGGATAATGTTAAGGTAAACCAATATTTTTGCAAATTTATTTACTTAACACTGTTAATTAATATATGTTATCATCATAATTTATAAAGGTTCGATACAAGTCATGAATGATCATTCATGGATGTGTTAAAATTAACCCCAAGGATTGCGAGGATGAATTATTGTAATGGGGTTTAGGGTTTTATTAATTTCACAACATCTATTCCTAGAAATTTTACTAGAGGTAGTATTAGGTGTTCATGCCGGAAGTGTAAGAATAAAAAAGTATCTGCATTTAGATGTTGTAATAATACATCTTCTATACAACGGGTTCATAGAGAATTACCTGTGTTAGTATGCACATAGAGAACTATTTGTTCATGATGAGAGCGTGGTAAAAAGGGTGGTTGGGTCAACTTCTAGTGTTAACAACATGCATGGAGTTGCAAATGACAACAGTAATCCTTATAGCCATATGATTATAGATACAATAAGAATGAATCAAAGTAATCTCAGTCAATATTCAATCATAGTAGAAGAACCTAATACAAATTCAACTAGGTTTTTTTGTTGGCAGAGTTGAAAAGGATGTTACACCTCCGCATCTCTCTCATGAAGAATTGCATGATATTGTATCAGAGTACGATAACATTGTGTTTGGTTTCCAATCAAGTAATTAAGCAGAAGTTTCCTGTTTTTAGTTTGACCCATACTTGCGTAAAGCAAAGTATTTTTAGGAGGTTCTTTATTGGAAGACCAATCTCCTCCACCATAATCTTGATATCAAGTATATAAAAAAGAATGTGTTTAAGAATATTTTCAACACCATTATAGATGTGAAGGGGAAAACAAAGGACAACATTAAGGCTAAATTAGATATAGCTTTGTTTTGTATCCTTGAAAATATGGAGTTGGTTTTTGATGGGTCACGAGTTGCAAAACCAAAAGCAAGCTTCGTGTTAGAAAAAAAATGCAGAACTGCTAATATATAATAGGCTTAATAGTTTGCGTTTTCTCGATGGACATGCCTCCAACATATCAAGGTTGGTTAATATGAAAGAATGCAGATTGTATTGAATGAAGAGTCATGACTGCCACGTGTTTATGCAAACACTCATTCCATTAGCTTATCATGATTTGTTGCCAAAGGAGATATGGGATGCACTCACGAAAATCAGTCATTTCTTTAAAGATATATGCTTGAGCAAACTGAATGTTGATCATATTGAGAGGCTTGAAACAAATATCATCAAGATAATAAGCAAAATTAAGATGATATTCCCTCTATTATTTGACTCAATGGAGTATCTACCCATACATTTATCATTTGAGGCAAAAAGTTAGAGGACCGGTCTAATATAGGTAGATGTATCCATTCGAACGATTATATATTATAGTTGCAATGTAATTCATATATAAAAGAATTTTCATTATTTTTCTTAATTGAATTTTTTTTATTAATTCCATGCAAGCACCTGACCAATATTAAGAAAAAGGTTAAGAACAATGTGCATATTGAGGCTTCAATATATGAGTCCTATATTATTGAGGAGATCTCAATATTTACCTTATTTGAGAACAAGAATAAATCGCGTTCCACCGTATGATGATAGTGGTGAAGTGTTTTTCAGGGGGAACGTGTCAATATGCTCCAATCCTAGACTGAGCTAAGACCTAAAAATATCGTAAAGGGAATTTATTTGAAATATAATTCAGACAAGCACACAATTATATTTTGTTTGGTGTGATGAGCTGAGACCTTTTATTCAGTATGTATATCATAAATTCATATAATTTTGAAAACCTTAAAGGCAACAATAACAATATTTACTGTTCAATAACTCACAACTGATTGAATCCCAAATCTTTTAATTACAAGATGAACAATTTACGATGTAGTTCAAAACATATGTAAGTACTATCATAAACTCATTACCTCTTGCAAAGTTACTACATGTCAAAGCAGAATTCTTATTTAATATTCATTGTTGTACATGATATACAATGTTTATCAAATAAGAAGGAGTGTTGTTATTGCATTGTCTTCACTATGCCTGGGCCATGAAAAAAAAATTAAATACTATAACGGTTATTTTGTTAATGAATATGTGTTTCATACTAAAGAAACAATAACGGCGTTTGTATTTTGTTATTTTGTTAATGAGTATGGAAGAAAGACATACAATAACGGCGTTTGTGTTAAAGGATCGACTTATAGTGAGTTTGAAGTTGACTATTATGGTAAATTATAAGAGCTTATCGAATTGCAATATCATAACGAGCAGAATATAGTGTTTTTATTCAAATGCTATTAGTACGACACCACTAATATTTTGAAAAAAACAAGAGTTATCATACTTCAATAATATTTAAATAATAATAATAATAATATGTAAAAACTATGAATAATATTAATAAACACCGCTGCACTTCCTCGAATAGAAATGTTTTATGCTTTCAATGTGTATAAAAGACAATAGAGCAATTGGATTTGAATGACTACACGAAAATCAAAGACAAATGATGACATCAAGTCGAAACCACCTAATAAATCTGAAAAAAATAGTGTCGAAACGTAAACGATCATAAATAAATAAATAGTTTTTAAATTTTTTATAGCATTGAATTAATTTTTGATTTTGTTGTTTTAAATTGTTTTGATGTATTAATATTAAAAATAAACAAATATTATTTTGATTAATTTAAAAATAAAAAACATTTTAAAAACCAACTTATATCTTACTATCAAATATGCTCTTAGTATAAATTAATGTTATTGTGAACAATAAAATAATATGATTTTTTGGGTCATTTTCATGTATGAATATCAAAAATAAATTTTAAAAAATTAAAAAAATATTATTTTAATTTATTTACAAATAAAAATCAGTTTAAAAATAACTTACATGGAAAGCAACTTATATTAAACTATCAGACATGCTCTTAGAATAAATATGCGATTACTGTGAACAATAAAAATAGCAGTAGCACGATGTTGACTCTACAGCCTCCTCTAATAAATCCATTGACCGACGTCCTCAGCCATTAATTTCTTCAAAAGAGACCCACAACATTGCCTCAGTATTTCTTTTCTTTTTTTACATTTATTTTCTAGAAAGTACACTTTATAGATACATATAAATAAATAAAACCTCAATTATTTTAAGATTTTACAAAAAAATATATATCCTAATTCCAACTTAAAATCTATTATATAGATTTTAAATTCTTTACCCATGCAACGCCTCCTGAAAAACTCAATATTTCTTTTCTTTGCTCAAGGAAATACCCCATCTCACGACCTCCTTGCAGCCCAGAAATAATCTTTTCTTTTTTGTCTTTCTTTTCTTCGCAGAATTGTATTTCAAAGTTAATGAAAAGCATATTTTAAGTTTTCCTTTTTTCGGTAGTGATTTATAGTTTTGGCCCCACAATGAAGAAAACAATGCTATTGTAGCCAAATCCGAGTTCGACATTGATATAAACTTGACATTTCAAGTAATCAAAGATCTTTTCTTTGATTTCACGGGGACCATGAATTAAAAAGGTATTTAAAAAAGAAATAACAGTTATTTTACAAATTATTTTTTTAGAAATATATTAAAATATAAAAATTATCGTTTGATTTTTTTCTTTCTTTTTTTTGCAGACTTATATTACAAAGTCAATGAAAAACATTTCTTAAGGTCTCCTGTTCTACATTGATTTATAGTCCTGATAAGTGACCCCACAACGAAGAAATATTAAGGAATTGAATTGAATTTGGATGTGGAAACTTTGGTATCTTGAACCACTCGAAACAAAGTCATGAAAAGCCGAGCTGCATTTTTCCAAGGAACATGACAAACTGAAACTAGCCACGATGGAGATTTTGGCAAGTAATCACCTTTATAATAATAATAATAATAATAAAAACAACTTTTTTTTTGTTATACTTCAAATTTATCTTAAAAAAAAAAAGCAATAACACTAATGAGTTAGAAAAGCAGGCTGTGAATGATTTTAAAAAAAATAAGAAGGTCAATAAGCAATTTTTAACAAATTAAAAGTTAAATTGTACCCTATGATATAAAAAAACTAGATAAACAATGCAGATTTAGGATTAAATTAAATCATTATTTGAACAAATCTATATATTTTTTTAAGTTTAAGGACATAAATAAATTTTTGATAGGACAATTTAATTTAATTATAGGTCAAATTAATGGTCTAGTTAGGTTTTAGAATTAATTTGAATTCAATTTAATTTAGTATAAGGATTTAATTATACTTTAAATGAGTTAAATTAATTTTATTAAGGGGTGTAGGTAAGACAAATCAAACATCTAAGGACTAAAATAAAAGTTATCAAAACGACATTGTGTTGGTTACTATTCACCTTTTTCTTTAATTTTTTCTAAAATGAAAATTTAGGGAGGCTACTTTGAAAGTGCATTTAATTTATCATATGATGCATACTTTGAACCAATGGTTAAGATCCTTCCTAATTGAATCAAGGATCGAAAGTTTTTCTTAATGCAGACAAGATTTTATTCTTTCACCTCTATAAATATTTGTGGATTACATAGCCCAAGCATGAAGAAAATCTAGTGTAAAGTCAACCAAAAATCAGCTTTCCCTTCCTAATTTTTTTACAACAAGTTTTCTTTCTTTTTTCTCTCTTCTCTATGACCTTTGACCACCATCACACCTACCATCAACTTGAATACCATCATCTCCACCAACCTAGACCCTTACAAATGGTAGAGCAGCCACTGCGGCTCTCTCCTCTTCTTCCTCTCCTCCCTTTCCCCTTTGCAAGTTTTTTTGCCTTTTTTCCTCTTCCAATTGTAGCCACCACAATCGACTCAGGCCACCATTTCTTTAACTAACACCTCCACCACTTCATGTTAGGCCAATGACATAAGATCCTTCCCTTCTGCAAGGTTACCTTCCATTCCTCTTTTCCATTTGTAACAGCAGAGTTGCATGCAGAACTTGAATTACTGTACATGTTTTGCATATAATTCACTCATGTACACGTTTTGCATATAATTCACTCCTCTAGTGGGCTGGACCTCATTTGGCCCAACCTAACCATAAAAAGAAAGAGGATTTGTTGGGCCGAGATCAACCCAGCCCAACCCAACCTAACATGCTTGGGCTAGGCCCAACCCAATTATTTAATATTATATAAGATCATATATATTATATTTATTTTTAAAAAAAATTGTGATTTTCTTGTGTGTTTTCCTACTAATTTTTGTATGATATCATGTTGGATATTTACACTATAAGATACAAATTCAATATTAAAATACTTAGTTTCCTCCAAAACATTTCAAAAAAATATTCAAAAAAATTCTCAAAACTTTGAAATTAATTTCTCATTTAAAAAAACAAAAAAAAATATTTTCATACTTACGGTCAAATCCTAAAAAGTTTCCAAGCATATTTTCATTTAAACAAAAAACAAAAAATTGCATCTTTCTTATATTTTAAAAAATCTAAAAATAAATATCATAACCACTTTATGATTATCCATTAGGATTTGGCTAAAATTTTAAAAACCCTTTTCTAAATTTTTATAAGATCTAAATGTAGACTTTAATATTTATAGGGTGTAAAACTACGCAATAGAATAAACTCTCGGGTATTAAAGATACAAGATGTAAAAATACAATGCTAAAATTTAAACTTTATAATGGTTGAAATTTAGCTCAATAAGGTAAGAGATTCTCTCACGAAGGGAGATCTACCTTTAACCTTAGATAAGACTAACAAATAAAAACCCGACCTATAAAAATAATCAAACAATAATGCAATTTATTTTAGGTACAATGCATTAGAGGTGATGTGTCTTTTTCTTGCATAACCAATCTTTTACTTAGACTCTCGCAAACCATAAGTTTTTAATAACTATAATATTAGATGACGACTCTTGAACATTAATCATAATTTTATATTCAAATTCATTTCTTTTCCCAACACACACTCCTCATCAAGAGCCACGATAAAAATCTCATCATCATTGATGGCATTGTGACACACCCACAATAACAATAATGAACGTTAATCTAAACAAAAAAAAATTGCATTGTAAAATTAATATTTTGCTATTTCGGTGTAATTTCGATATTCTCTGTGAGGCCATAATAAAGTCTTCTATGTTTCCTAGAACTATTAAAGAGACTCTATTGTTATAGGGCAACAATAAACCTAAAGTGTCTCATTTCATCTAACTATCGTGCCGAACTGTATAAATACTCATCTAGAATTAATCGATCTTACTTAGAATTAAGGAATGTAAGTTTGAGCTCTTGCTCGTCATAAAAATATGAAGATTCTTATTGAAATATTCATCAAGTCTTACAGTTCAGTAGTTGATGGTGCATGATTTTTCAAAAAATAAAACATCTTGTTTGGACCATGGCTTGAACAGACCGCCTCCAATCATTTGAGCTGGGCCTAAACGAATTACTCTTTTTTCTTTGGTATCTTCAACAATTCCACGATCCCACACCACATGTATCTGATGATGGCTATTGCCCACTAACTATTGACATGTTCCTCGTTTTCTATGGCAATCAAGCTATTGGTATTGCTAACTAATGCTTTTTCTTTCGTTTCAACCAGAAACGATTCAAAAATCCCAAGCATTTTCTATGGCAACCAAGGTATTGGTATTGTGAACTAGTGTCTTTTCTTTCGTTTCAACCAGAAATGATTCAAAAATCCCAAGCATGTTCTATGGAAATCAAGCATGTTCATGCCCTAATAATTTCTTTCGGTATACATAATGTTTTTCTATGTTTTTTCCCAGGCTTCATTTTGACATTAGTGATTTTCCCAAGACTCTCCTAGCACACCTTAAATTCTTCCAATTGAAATTTCAGGATGCTCTGTTACTATTCTCTTGCATCCATATATATATATATAGACACACACATATATCTGATGATGACTACTGCCCATCTTGTGTTGAAGCAATAAGCGCATACAAGGTAACAAAGCAAAGCAGGGAGGTGTCTTTCACACGTTTTCAATTGCTTTTAAAGAGTTTTCCAACTAATGCTATTGCTATACCGACAACATTATAGACAAAATATGTTGTTACTTAATTTTGGACCCCACATGCTAGAGATGATGTATACCCGTTTTGAACTAAGTGTGGGAGTGCATCTCATGTTTACTAGAAAATTGACAAAAGCGAAAAAAAAAAGGGGTTCTGCTACTGTCGCAATTTTTTTCTTTTGTTCCAACTTAGGCTCTAATTTTGACTTGGTTTCGTATGATATTTGACCATCTTAGCTATATTCTGTCACTCATGACATGTTCAAAAATTGACCTATACCTTTATTAGGTCCTAGGGATCATTGTTTTTAGGGCAGATTCTCAGTCAGATTTGGATGCTTTAGCATTGTCAGATTAAGAACCTTTTTGACCAACTAGATTACTGCTAGTTTCTGTTCTATAAAATAATTTTATCTCACTTCGACTCCTTCATCAAAGTTGTAGTCCTAAAAACTTAGATGATATTTAGCTTTTGAATCACTTCATTTTGATATCAGAGGCTCAAGATGTTCCCGTTTGAATATCTAACATGAAGGCAAAGAATTCTACCGCGAGAAGGATATTGACCCGAGTCTGCACTAAAAAAA
>NW_011500746.1:43577-45056 GCF_000495115.2 Populus euphratica
GTGATTTTTGTTCTTAGTTCATACTCTCAGCCATATCAGGATTCCCTGCATTCATTAGTTTTTGAGTTAGACATGGAAATCCCTTTCGACCAACTAGATTACTACTAGTTTCTGTTCTATAAAATGATTTTTTCTCACTTCGACTCCCTCATCAAAGTTGTAGTCTTAGATGTGTAGATGATTTTGGGCTTTTGACTTGATTTCAATATCAGAAGCTCAAGATATTCTTGTTTGAATATCTAACGTGAAGGCAGAGTATTATGCCGTGAGAAGGATATTGACCTGAGTCTGCACTAAAAAATTTCTATTTTTGGCTTAGTTTTTGTGATTTTTGTTCTTAGTTCATACTCTCAGTTGTGTCAGGATTTTCAACATTCGTCAGTTTTTGAGTTAGACTCGAAAATCCCTTTTGACCAACTAGATTACGGCCAGTTTCTGTTCTATAAAATGATTTTTTCTCACTTCGACTCCCTCATCAAAGTTGTAGTCTTAGACGTGTAGATGATTTTGGGCTTTTGACTTGATTTCAATATCAGAAGCTCAAGATATTCCTGTTTGAATATCTAACGTGAAGGTAGAGAATTCTGCCGCGAGAAGGATATTGATTAGAGTCTGCACTAAAAAATTTCTATTTTTGGCTTAGTTTTTGTGATTTTTGTTCTTAGTTCATACTCTCAATCATGTCAGGATTCTCGACATTCGTCAGTTTTTGAGTTAGACCCGGAAATCCCTTTTCACCAACTAGATTACTGCCAGTTTCTATTCTGTAAAAAGATTTTATCTCACTTTGATTTCTTCATCAAAGTTTTAGTCCTAAACGTGTAGATGAATTTGGGCTTTTGAATCACTTGATTTTGATATCAAAAGCTCAAGATATTCCTATTTGAATATCTAACGAGAAGGTAGGAAATTTTGCCGCGGGAAGGATATAGCCCAAGTTCGCGGGACTGATTCGAAGGATTTTTTTTCTGGACCAAGGACTGAATCAAAAGGTGTTAAAATAAGGGATTGAATTGAAGAAGGAGATGGGGGCTGGATCATTATAAATGACAGGATTTTTACCACACCGAATAAGGAAAATAAGACTTTGTAGCTGCACCCTCCATCTGATTTCTTTCCTTTTTTCTCTGCTGTTTTCCTTTCTCATCACGTCTGATTGTTGGAGCTAAAGATCATATTTTTGTTGCCTCATTTCAAAGGGAGTAGCTAGCCCTATGGAAGGAAAGAAAAGAGCCACACCATCCTCCAAAACTGGAAAGAAACCAGATGTAAAGCACCACTATAAAATCAAAATATTGCAGTTTCTTTTTGCATTTTTTTTACTACAAATCAATAGGGATTTGCATCTTAGGATTAATGCATTGAATCCTTCCTAAATAGAGATATGTTAGACTATATATAAGCCCCTCTAATGACCTAGGGCGAGAGAAGAAAAAAGAGAGATACAAAAGTGGCAGAAAAATAAGATAAAGAGAGGAC
>NW_011500746.1:45400-50724 GCF_000495115.2 Populus euphratica
ATCCAAAATATTATTGGGAATAATTTGTTATTATTCACTGTTAATATTTGGATAAAGAAACCCATAGTGGTAAATATCCAAAATAATTTTCTAGAAATGATAAATCAGCACACATCCTTGAAAGAAGCCTTGATTATAATCGAGGACATTTCAAAAAAATTTTACTCCACAGTTTACGAGCGGTGAGATTATAAAACACTAAGGCAAAAATAGGCATTTAAAGCACCTTAGATTTCTAAAATTTTGTTTCTCCTCCTTGCAATTTACGAGTCGCAAACTCTTGAAATACCAAAGGAAAAATGAGCTTGTAAAGCACATTGAATCTCCTTGGATTTCTATCTTAATAAATTTAGTTAGAATCAAACTAAGAAAAATTGATGGGCTTAGAAAACACCAACACCATAGCAATTATAAGACAAACCAAACACCAAGCAGCTTACCTTAGGTAGGGCGTACTAGAGATGCTAACACCTTCCTTTTACGCAACCAGTCCCTTGCCTTAGAATCTCTGAAAGACCAGTTAGGTTTCCTAGTGACCATAATACTAGGTGGCGACTCCCTTTTACACAAAAAATCAAAACAAAAGACCTTGAAACCAATTGATGGTCGCTGCGACGCTGTGCTCCGCCGTGAGGGTGTGATAGGATGGCGACTTCACTAGGAACTTTAGGACTAAGCTTGATATTTATTTTTTATTATGCTATGTGTTGTTTTGTTTTTACTATGAATGATATTTTGTTTAAAAGCTTTAGCATGCATCTTCATGTTTTGTCATATATGGTATAGTCATGCATGATCACTTTATTATTATTTTTTTTTTAGGGAACATACAATAAACTTTAAGTTAAGTGGGGGACTAGCAAATTGCCTTATGACTTGAGTCCAGGTTTAAGTTTGTGTAAACCCCAACTCTTTGCTGAATGTTTAGACTGGTAGTGATTGGTACATGTGCCATCCCACTATCTGTTGAACCCCCATATTGCCTTTACGAGGGCGATCACTAGGACAACAAGAGACTTTTTTTTTAGATTCGATCACTAGGACAACAAGAGACCTTTTTTTTAGATTCTAAGTAGTAAACCTACCCTATGTCTCACGTAAAGGAACTAGAACCTATCCTTAGGTTGTATGCTCCATAATATCTTTTGCATTAAAATAAGTCTAACCCTCAAGGCATCTTGAATTGCAGGACTTGTGAACGAAATGGCCACCATTGCTAAATTTTCCATCATAGGATATGGGAAAAATTATGAACTATCACAATTGAGTGAAGGAGACTGTCGTAGAAGCGATGCTAAAAGGCTATCACCAATCAAGAACTTGAATTGCATTATGAATGAGGTGAACAAGTTAATGACTCACTTTCAGAATATGGATAAGGATGCATTTTTTAGGAAATACAGACGTTTGGTGGAGATTGCAAGGGTAGAAGTATTAAGCCCAGCTATGCGAGCTTTAATTCATTTTTAAGATCCAGACTACCAGTGTTTTTCTTTTGGAAGCATAGACCTATGTCCCACTATTGAGGAATATGGGATGTTGACTGAGTTTCCAAACAATCTGTATAGGATTTATTTTCCTTTGAGATCTGATAAGATCATCCCCAAATTGTCGAAACTGCTCAGAATCTTTAACTTGGAAAAGTTTTTTGAAAAGAATGCTAGAAATTGAACTGGAAAAGAAGTCAGGATTAGAAAAGGAGAGATTGATTGCTTTGGGCATATTTAGCTTTGTGTTGTTCCCAAGTCAAACGAGTGTAGTGAGTTTGGAGGTCGCTGCTGCTTATATAGAGTATGAGAACACACAAATCAATCAAGTGGCTGCTATTTTAGCTGAAACCATCTTAATGCTTAATCATTGTAGGAGGACTGGAAAAGGAGCAATGAGATGCTACATGCAGTTGTTGTATATCTGGATGGTTAGCCATATCAAAACAAAAAAACATGTATTCAATAATTTTTGGTGGTTCACCCAAAGACCCTTGAAATTAGTAGAAGAAGAAGAATGGGGAGATCTGTGGTTCACCCAAAGACCCCTGAAATTAGTAGAAGAAGAAGAATGAGGAGATCTAGATAATCAAGGTTGGGTTGAAAAATTAGAAGGATTGCCTAATAGTGATTTCAAGTGGAGAGCCTTATGGGTAACGATAGTGAAAGTCTTGATGAGTTATGGATAAAGACGTTGGGTGCCATTGGTAGTGATTATAAGTTATGTGAGTTATGCTCCTGCCCTAGTGTTAAGGCAACTTGGGGGCATGTAGTTTGTTCCAAAGACTATGGGAATTGCTCAATTCTTTGGTTTGTTTAAAGACCCCATTACGCAAGAATTTTTGGAGATCATCAAACAAGAATGGCAAGAAGTTTTGGAGATCATCAAACAAGAATGGAAGCATCTAGTTTTGGTTGAAATAGAAGGTTTAAAGGATCCATGTGCAAGTGAAGAATATGCAAAATGGAGAAACCTAGCTCCTTCATCCGTGCCTTGTGTAGGAGTCAAATCTCTCCAAACTGTAGAAGAGCCTATTAAGAGGAAAAGGGTCAATAATGAAGAGGAGTTGAGCAAAAAGGTGGAAAAACTTCGGATAGAGTTGAGCAAAAGCAGAAAAGACAAGGCAATGTTGGAAGAAATGATGCTGCAAGGAGATAAAAGGAGAGCATTTCTAGATGAGCAACTACAATCTAGAGATGCAAGAATAACAAAGCTTGAGTTAAAGCTGGGTGAGGAGAAGATTGCTAGTGAAGAAAGTGAGAAGGAGCTAAGAAAGATGAGTTTGGATTGGATGCAAAGTTGCTCTGAACTTGAAGCAATGGAGATTGACCTTAATGATTGCCAAGGAAGTGTAGAATATTTCCAAGAAAAATTTGCACAAGTCCAATTCGAATTAATGGATAGGATTGGAAAGTATGAGGATTTGAACAAGAAATATATGGAGTTGGAAAGCCGTTCGATAGGGATTGCAAAAGAAGAAAGTAACAAGAAAGGTTTCGAGGCTGTTGAAATAGAATTAGCGGTTAAGAAGAATTAGATAAAAGTTATGAGGATAAAACTTGACAAGGAACGTGAAAAGGTAAAGTATTTGGACGAGAAGTTAGCAGTAATGGAAAAACACAAGGATCAAATCGACGCCAATAACACTGCTTTGAACAGAACCAATATCTTGCACATAGAGAACATGACCAAGACAAATGAGCAAATGGATGAAGCTGCTGCACATGCTTGAATTATTAGAATCAATGCATGAAATGTTAGAGGGGACATCATTCGCTATCGTCGAAGCCTTGCTGAAACTGATGCCTTTCTAGGGAAGATTGAGAATCGCGGCTTTGCTTTCTTACCTTTGGCTAGAGAGTTTAGGGAGGAAAGGGATTAATATATTTTGTACTTCCTTTTTATTTATTAATGTAATAAACTTATCAAGCATTAATGAAAAGGGCGTTGACCCATCTTCTTATGCAAAATTTATCTCTTGGTGAATATGATTCAAGCAAACGACTTGAAAGGTTAATTTTATTATTTTTTATTGTTTTTTTAGTATATATATTTTGTTAGTGTATGTATATATTTTATTGTTATTTCTCAAATAAACTTGTAGTATGAATGTACAATTTTGTACTTGTTATGATTTGTTTTAGATTTTATAAAATTGTATTTGTATGTAAATTATTGAAACTTTGTTGAATTACCGAATTAGATGTGTTGTGGTAAATGATTAATAGCTTGTTTAACGGGTCCATTTTAATTTTTTTCAATGCTATTGTGGGGTTGTAATTTTCATAAATTTATATGTATAAATTTGTATGGACATTGATAATTGATAATGAATATTTATGAGAAGTTTTAATTAATTTTTTGGATAATGTCAAGGTAAACCAATATCTTTACAAATTTATTTACTTAACATAGTTAATTAATACATGTTATCATTATAATTTATAAAGGTTCAATACAAGTCATGGATGATCGTTTATGGATGTATTAAGATTCACTCGAAGAATTGCGGAGGATGAATTATTGTAACAGGGTTCAGGGTTTTATTAATTTCGCAACATTTATTCCTAGAAATTTTACTGGAGGTGGTATTAGGTGTCCATGTCAGAAGTGTAAAAATAAAAAAAATATATCTCTATTTAGATATTGTAATAATGCATCTTCTATACAAAGGGTTCATAGAAAATCACCTGTGTTGGTATGCATATAAAGAACTACTTGTTTATAATAAGAGCGTGGTGGAAAGGGTGGTTGAGTCAACTTCTAGTGCTAACAACATGCATGGAGTTGCAAATGACAATAGTAATCCTTACAGGCATATAGTTATATAGATGCAATAAGAATGAATTAAGGTAATGTCAATCAATATCCAATCGTAGAAGAAGAACCTAATGCAGATTCAACTAGGTTTTCTTTGTTGGCAGGCTTGAAAAGGATGTTGCACCTTCGTGTTTCTCTCGTGAAGAATTGTATGATATTGTATCAAAGTACGATGTCATTATGTTCAGTTTCCAATAAAGTAAGTAGAAGTTTCCTGGTTTTGGTTTGACCTGTAATTAGGTAAAGCAAAGTATTTTTGAGAGTTTTTTTATTGGAAGATCAATCTCCTCCACCATAACCTTTGTCGCACGTCACTTGCACGATATAGACTAGCAATTTTCCATTCTATTGCTTGATTTGGAGCCTTGGGAGTTGCCACCTAGTATTTATTAAAGGTTACTAGGAAACCTGGATTTACTGGTCGTGGTCAGAGATTTGAGGGTAGGGGACTAGTTGTGACTACAGAAGGTATTAGCACCTCTAGCACACACTACCTGAGATAATAGGATTTGCAAATCTGAAATATTAATTAAATTCTAAGGCTTTAATAAATCAGTTATTAAATCCCATAATATCTGTAGAAAATCCCATAATATATGTAGAAGCTTATTCTTACATTTTCATAAAAAATATAACTTGATTTTATTTGTCCTTAAAATATTTAATCATATTCAAATTAAACATTTAATTCTTTTTGTCTTTTTTAATTTTTATAATTTAATAACATAAATAAAAACACAAACACACACATCTCATTTACTATATTTTTTTCTTCTTTTCCTTTCTCTTTTCTTTTTGTTACATTCACATTACAAATTATAAAAATTCAAAACTAAAAAAAAATAAAATTACATCAAACAATTTAAAATTACTAATCAGCCCCTAAAACTCCAGGAATTGCAGGGAGTCCTTCTAGAACAGATCTCACACGCGAAGGGACTCTGCCACTATAAATACAAATCTCAAGGGGAAAAACAACTATAAATACAGATCTCAAGGGGAAAAACAAAGGATGA
>NW_011500746.1:51176-51319 GCF_000495115.2 Populus euphratica
TCAATTGCAGCACCAGGTAAGCAGCTCTTTCCCTCCTTGCAGTTTAATTACATGTTTCATGTAGCAGACGTGCGTGAGCAATTCACGCACACCTGCTGGTAAAAATTAAAAAAATAATGGCCAGCTGAGTCAAGCTTGTGAGC
>NW_011500746.1:51378-51671 GCF_000495115.2 Populus euphratica
AAAATAAAAATAAAAAATATGTATGCATGAATAAAAATAATATAAATTTATTGGTTTATTCATTGACACCAGAATGAGGAATAAAAATACCAATTTAAATTTATAGTATTTTTATTCATTGTATTTTATTTTATTTAGCTAGAAAAATAAAAAAATATATGCACGCGTAAAAACAAATTTGCTTTTATTTATTTATTCACTGATGCCAGGAATAAAAGGAAAAAAAGGATGATTTAAATTTATTTATTTTGATACCTACGTAATATTTATCAACGCCAGAGTTGGAAATATCC
>NW_011500746.1:52055-93725 GCF_000495115.2 Populus euphratica
GGGATTTTAGGACTAAGCTTTGCTATTTTTCTTTTTTATTGCTAAATTTTTTTTTTCGTATCGTTTTTTTCCATCCTTGTTGTGGTTATGTTGAGTTTATCATGTTTTATTTGTTTTTGCTCTTTTATTGTTTTATCATGCATAGTTATTCGTGTTTATCATGCATATATATTGGATATGGATCTAAGGTCTTCACACATCACTTATCTCATTTTTTACTTGTGGTATCAACTTTAAGATAAGGGGAGGAGTAACGACACCCCAATGATTTTTTGCTTGATAGTGGTTGATATGCCGAACTGATATTACTTAGGGCCTCTATCTTCACGCTGCTTGTAAACCTCACATCAACCTTTCAAGGGTGATCACTGAGCATGCAAAAGACCTTTGAGACTAGATAACAAAATTACCCTGAAGCATTTAATGATTAGAACCTATCTTTTAGGTTGATCCCTATATAACTTTATTAAGATAAAGCTTAAACATGTAAGCATCATTATTACAAGGCTTTTGGGTGACATAATGACCGTTATTCCTAAGACAACAATTGTTGAGCATGGACCCAAGTCTGAATCCTTGTAAATGACAGAGGGAGACTGCTTTAGACTGGATGTCAGTGAGATACCATTACTCAAAGACATTAGATGCTTAGTGAAAGACACCAAGAATGTGGCTGAAAGCTCGGATGACAAAAAGCTAAGCAAATCTCCTCTCGACATTGCAATGAATATCGGATTCAAATCTTACCACACATTTAAAAAATAGCGATTGTTATGTCACCCCCTAAAAGGCAAATCTATATCCAATATGTTGTATTCATCTTCATGCATGTTTGAACATACAATTATAAACTGTCATAATATTGCACTTCAGGTGAAATATAGGTCCCCTATTGAAACACACTTATAACACTTGACTGCGAAAAAAAGACAAATAAAAAACGAAGAAAAAGCCTAGTTGGAAGCCTAACACCAAAAAGAGACGGAAAGTCTTAGAGAAGAAGTCGCAAAGCTTACTAGCTGCTCTAAACCAGAAGAAGAAGCCTAATACTTGGTAGGTAGTGCAGTAAAAAATTTCTCTAATTTGGTTGTCATAGCTGAAAGGATCGAACAAGCTGTTCGGACAGGTAGGATCATGGATCCTACTAAAAAAAGAGGTTTTATTGGAAAAAGGAAAGAAACGGAAGTTCACAATGTTGAAAGGGAAAATAGAGGGAAGAAAACCTACCAAGATAAGTACAGCTTTAAAAGTATTCCACCTACCCCCTCTATATCCACTATAAAATTCTCTTCACCTACAAACACCTAAAACAACCCAATAAACAACCAAACCAATAATGCCTACCACCCAAGAAGAAATTTTCCAACAGATCAAGTGCAACTTCTACCATTACCCATGCCTCTTACTGAAATGCACCAAAGATTGCTTAGTATTGGTCAGGTAGCACCTGTTCTATTAGAACCTTTACAACCACCATTCCTTTTTTGGTATAAACCCGATCAGAAATGTGAATACCATGCTGGTGCTGTTGGTCATAATATTGATGGATGTATTGCATTCGAAAGAAAAATCCTTCAGCTCATCAAAGTTGGGTGGATTTCTTTTGATGAGTCTCCAAATATGAATTCTAACCCTCTACCAAATCATGCTTCTGGAGGTGGGGAAGTTAATAATTTGAAGATAGGAAAGGGAAGTACATCAACTTTAAGGGTGACTATGGATAGATTGTATGGGATGTTGAGGCAAACAGACTATTTAAAGACACCAGTCAAAGTACAAGCTGTAAGGAATGAGAATGAATATTATAAATATCATCAGCAGCTGGGGCATGATATCGACTTGTGCGAGGAGTTTCATTTGGAGGTAGAAAATATGATGACGTTGGGAGTATTAAGATTAATGAAACCCAAAGAAGATGAGTTGGTTGGAACAATGACTGGTTGTAACAAGTGTCATAACCCAATTTTGGCCCTTTGGCTTTTAATTTAATTTTTACAGGGTTTAAAATGAAAAATTAAAAGATCAGAGATTTATTTCGATGAAAAGTGTGATTTGTCAACTTTCATGAAAATTAAGGACTATAATGTGCCTTTGTCATTCCAGCCTTATCCTCAAGATAATCCTTACGTTCAAGATAATCCTTATCTTCTTCAAGATAATCCTCAAGATAATGATTGTTGTCTACTTTCGAATTCGATTCTAATTCAAACTTCAAAAAAGAGAATGAGTTTGATTGAGACTTTACTTCTCACAAGTGATGGGACTCTTGCACTATAAATACAGATCCCAAGGGGGAAGGGAAAAAAAAAGGATGAACCCAAGAACATAGAATTAACCTAGAAAAACAGAGCAAAAGAAAGAAAAGAAGGAGGGAGGACAATTAGAGAGAAACCCTAAATGAAAAAACCTTAAGAGGAGGCCATTACTAAAAACCTTAAAAGAGAGAAACATAAAAAAGAAGAGGGGCGGCGAACCCTATACTAGCCGCCCCCCCCTCAATCCTTTTTCTTCCCAGTCTCCCTCGACTTCGCCTTCAGCAGCCACATGCTTAGGTAAGTTTTCTTTTTTTCTTGCTAAAATAATTAACTGGTCTGTGTTTGCCAGGGGTGTGCTTGGAAAAAGAGGGCAGAGAGAAGGAGGACTAGAGGGACACCAAGAGGAAAACAGAGGAAGAGAAAATAGCATTAGCAGGCCAGCCCTCCACTGTCATTATCATCTTTAATTGCAGCACTAGGTAAGTTGCACTTTCCCTTCTTGCATTTTAGTTACATGTTTCCTATAGCGGACGTGTGTGAGCAGTTCACGCACGCCTGCTGGTAAAAATAAAAAATAAAGAAATAAAAAAATATGTATGCATTAATAAAAATAATATAAATTTATTAGTTTATTCACTGACGCTAGAGTGAGGAATAAAAATACTGATTTAAATTTATATTATTTTTATTCATTGTATTTTATTTTATTTAGCTAGAAAAATAAAAAAAATATATGCATGCGTAAAAAAAAAATTACTTTTATTTATTTATTCACTGATGCCAGAGTCAGGAATAAAAGGAAAAAAAGATGATTTAAATTTATTTATTTTGATACCTACGTAATATTTACCAACGCTAGAGTTGGAAATATCCGTAGTTGAATATTTACTAGCGCCAGAGTCAGGAATATTACACACAAACAATCATAGTATAAACTAACAAAAAAAAAATGTTAGCAATTAAGGACAAAGATCAGCAATGCAGCCTGCCTTAGGTAGGATGTTTAAGGGGTGGTAATATCTTCCCTTTTACGTAACCAGTCTCGGATCATAGAATCTCTGTTGACCAGTTACAGTTCCTAGTAACCATAATACTAGGTGGCGACTCCTTAAACAAAGAATATTCTCATTAAAGAACAGGATGCCAGAAATCCGTTCTTTCCAAAGATTTAAGTAATTTTTAAGGCCGCCACGATGTTGGGTGCGATAGAATGGCGATTACACTGGGACTTTAGGACTAAGCTTTGCTATTTTTTTTTTTTATTTCTAAAATTTTTTTGTCGTACCATTTTTTCTTCCATGTTATGGTTATGTTGAGTTTATCATGTTTTATTTGTTTTTGCTCTTTTTATTGTTTTAACATGCATAGTTATTCATGTTTATCATGCATATATATTGAATATGGATCTAAGGTCTTCACGCATCACTTATCTCATTTTTTACATGTGGTATTAACTTTAAGATAAGTGGAGGAGTAACGGCACCCCAATGGCTTTAGCCTGGGTAAGGCTTGCGAAACTATCCAACTCTCGCATGATTGTTTGCTCGATAGTGGTTGATATGCTGAACTGATATTACTCAAGGCCTCTATCTTCACGCTGCTTGTAAACCTCATATCTACCTTTCGAGGGCGATCACTGAGCATGCGAAAGACCTTTGAGACTAGATAGTAAAATTACCCTAAAGCATTTAATGATTAAAACCTATCCTTTAGGTTGATCCCTGTATAACTTTATTGAGATAAAGCTTAAACATGTAAGCATCATTATTACAAGGCTTTTGGGTGACATAATGACCGTTATTCCCAAGACAACAACTGTTGAGCATGGACTCAAGTCTGAGTTCTTGCAAATGACCGAGGGAGACTGCTTTAGACTGGATGTCGGTGAGATACCGTTACTCAAAGACATTAGATGCTTAGTAAAAGACACCAAGAATGTGGCTGAAAGCTCAGATGACAAAAAGTTAAACAGATCTCCTCTTGGCATTGCAATGAATATCGGATTCGAATCTGACCACACATTTAAAAAAAATAGCGATCATTATGTCACCCCCCAAAAGGCAAATCCATACCCAATATGTTGTATTCATCTTCATGCATGTTTGAACATACAATTATGACCTGTCATAATACTGCACTCCAGGTGAAATATAGGTCCCCCATTGAAACACACTTATAATACTTGACTGCGAAAAAAAATGGAAAACGAAGAAAAAGCCTAGTTGGAAGTCCAACACCGAAAAGAGACGGAAAGTCTTAGAGAAGAAGTCCAAAAAGAGATGGAAAATCTTAGAGAAGAAGTCACAAAGCTTACTAGCCAACTTGAATAGGCTTTAAGATCTAAACCAGAAGAAGCAAAATCTATAGCTCAGCCTAAACCTATGCTCGGAAATCCACAGAATCGGGGGGCAAATGAGGTGTCTCAACAAGCTATATATTCCCAATTTGCTCAACCAACATATCCCATTAGAATGTCATCTACCATTGACCTTACAATAAAAGAATCTCAAAAGAACAAGATAGTAAAATAAGATGGCCTGGATAAATGGGCTATCTTGGAACAAAGGCTGAGGGCATTTGAGGGAACTAGCCTACATGACCGCATAAAAGCTGCTGAGATGTGTTTGGTACCTAACCCAGTCATTCCTAGGAATTTTAAGGTGCCAAAATTCATCAAATATACACGAACTCAATGCCTTGTAACTCATCTCAAGGCAAACTGCAACAAAATAGCTGAGGTAGTCTATGACGAGAAACTGTTGATTCACTTCTTTCAAGATAATTTGAGTGACATTGCCCTCACTTGGTGTATGCGGTTGGATAATACTAAGGTTAAAAGATGGAAGGATTTAGTTGATGCCTTCATAAGGCAATATAAGTTTAATATAGACGTGGGCCCTGATCGGTTAAACTTGCAAGCTATGGAGAAGGACAACAAGGAGTCCATAAGGGAATACGCCTAAAGATGGAGGGAGGTAGCTGTACAAGTTAACCTTTCTATGTTGGAAAAAAAAAAGATGATCATTTTATTTTCCAACAGCTATAAAGCTCTGTACTTTGAATACTTGGTTAGAAGCTCTGCACAACATTTCACTAACCTGGTTGTTATAGCTGAGAGGATTGAACAAGCCATTGGGTTTGGTAAGATTGCTAACCCGATTGAGAAGAACAAGTTCACTGAAGGTGGTTGCCAAAACACTTATCATTCCTATAGCTAATTGCGTCACACCAACTCCCAAAAATCAATTATCTTGAAGATAAAGCTATGGTGATATTAGGTCAAGAATGATCTACAAATGACTTCAATTGAATATTGAAAAGATGCCCTTGTCAAGGAGAATGAACGATTGAAAAATTCTAGAAATTCCAATCAATGATCACTAAATGTTTAGCCCTTTTATATGTTATCATGCCAGTGTTCATAGCCCAAGGTGTTGGCATAAGTTCTTTGTTGTTAAACTTCTTTTCCAAAGTTTCAATGAAATAATAAGTTTGTCATTCAATCATGTTTACGACCAAGCATTATTCATTTTCTTGAGAGAGTTTTCTTGTAAAAACTCATAAACACATTTTTGAAGCCTTGCACGATCTCATAGACGCAATTCATCTCTCTTATCAAAATCAGTTTCCTTATTGGAGTTTTGAAAAATTGATCTGGCATTTTGATTTCAAAAGTAAATTGATGTTTATTCAAAAAATGAAATTTTTAACATTCTACTTGTAGAATGACAAGTGAATCAAACAACTCCATCATTGAGGTGACTAAATTATAAATAAAAAATTATGAAAAAAAAAGAAAAAAAAAAGAAATGAATAAACATCCTTACCCCATTACTCTTGAATCATGTGTTTTTTTTAAATGTATGAATACTGGTATGTAGTGAACTTATTGCTCATAACTCATGAAATGCATCTTTGCAAAGAATAAACCATCACACTATACGAGGTCAAAGTTTATTGATCATAGCTGCTTGCGCTTGAAATGAGGAAAGGTCATCTTTGTTATTCCTTTCACGTTCTAAAATAAGTACATCCTTTGCAAACCTTTTTTGAGCCTGAATAATATTTTCTTTCATAGAAAAAAAATCCCGATTAGGATCACACCCCACACTAGGGGCAAGTGAAATTTCAATTATCAAGAAAGATGATAAAGCTGTGAGAAAGCCAAAAGTCAAAAAAGCCCAAGAAACTCAAATGTTAGGGGGCATGCCCAAATCACAAAAAAAAAGTGATAACCAAGATAAAGTGAGTATGCTCTATAGCAAAGCAATGAAAAAGAAAAAAAGCAGCAAATCAAAGAAGAGCGACAAAAGAAAATATGAATGACATCAATAGTCAAACTGTTAATAGTGATCCTCAATCTTTGAAGCCCTGAAACACTCTTTGAGCCTTATGAATCCTTTTCTTTCATAGCCAAAAACCACAGCTCTTTTTCTTTCATAGCCACGTTACGTGCCTATAGAAGTCCTTTCTAATCAAACAAGCAAGCAACCTAGAACAATAAACAATGCTCTCAAAATGCAAAGAATACTTTTTCATAAGATTCATGATATCAAGAATAAACTACTCATTATTATTCATGCTGATAAAAATAGATGTGCAAAAAGAGACAAGTTCTTCTCATACAAAACCTCAAGCTTTTTCTCGAGCCCTCCACTCTGAAAACCTATAAAAAAAAAGGTCATAATATCATGATATATTTTCACTGAAGACCTCATTGCCAAACACAAGAACAAATAATCTCTTTTCTTGAAATACCAAGGAGTTGCAAGATTTCAAAAGCAAATTGTTTTAGACTCACATCGAAATAATTTTTTTTTTGTTTTCAAAATGCAAGATCAAGATTTCAAGATTCATTCTAGACCCATATTCCTTCACCAAACAGAAAAAGGATAGAAATGAGAGAATGGCCTCTTAAAACCATTATTTGTCCAAATCACTAGCAGAGCACACTTAGAGGCAATATTGTGTTTAAAAGGAAAAATTCTAGAAAAGGAGATGGTAATTTCCTTCAATCAAACAAGGGGGCATTTTGGTTTATAAAAGACAGCTCGAACCTTTCAGCAAGTGACACTGAATGTTTCTAGCAATGAAACGAGGAGTAATGAGTGGTCCTCTCAAATTATTTAACGAATCAGAAAATCTTTAGCAAGCAAGTGGGTCACGATGGGCACCACAAATGCGGAGTTGTGCAAACAAGTTACATGGGCCAACTCGAGTAGGCTAGAAAGCTAAATGACAAAGATGACTCAAATCAGATAGCAAGATCTCACCAACCAAGTAACGAGAAGATTAAGAAGAAATGGGGGCCTATGTTTCAAATCAGGTAAAGATGCATGCATATCATTTAAAATTTGAGACATTGGACAATGAGTTTTGCAAATTTTATTAGAGAAAATTCTAACGAAATCCATCAAGCAGAAGGCCAACTTGAAATGGTGAACATTGAAATTGCTTTTGAAAAATTTTCATTTTTGAGAATTTTTCAACCTGGGCAAGCCGTCCATGAGAATTAGGCCACCTGAAAAAAAACAACTCTCTATTTTTTCCACCACCTTTTAGTTTCCACTCCTGAGGTAGTGCATTTCCTATCTTAACTCTTTTTGAGTTCTTTTCGAGCGCGCCCTCGACCATCATAGGTAGTGCATTTCCTATCTTACCTCCATTCGAGCATGCCTTCGAGCTCTCGTCTTATCTCCATTCGAGAGCTCCTTCGAGCCCTCGTCTTATCTCCATTCGAGCGTGCCTTCGAGCCCTCGTCTTATCTCCATTTGAGCATGCCTTTGAGTCCTCATCTTATCTCCATTCGAGCGCACCTTTGAGCCCTCGACCATCATAGATAGTGCATCCTACCTCCATTCGAGCGTGCCTTTGAGCCCTCATCTTATCTCCATTCAGGCGCACCTTCGAGCCTTAGTCTTATTTATTTTCGAGCGCGCCTTCGAGTCCTTAACCATCAAAGGTAGTGCATTTCCTATCCTACCTTCTTTTGAGTGCGCATTCGAGCCCTCATTCCCCTCGAGCTTCCATCTATTGAATAATGTGCCTTCGAGCCCTATCATGTCTTATAAAAAAAAAATCCTTGTATTTTTCAACCGGGCAGGTGACCCATTACAATATACCATCTAGGCAGGTGACCCATTACAATGTGACCATCTGGGTAGGTAACCCATTACAATATACCATTTAGGCAAGTGACCCATTACAATGTGACTATCTAGGTAGGTAACCCATTACAATATACCAACTGGGCAGGTGACCTATTACAATGTGACCATCTGGGAGGTAACCCATTACAATATACCATCTGGGCAGGTGACCCATTACAATATACCAACTGGGCGGGTGACCCATTACAATGTGACCATCTGGGCAGGTGACCCATTACAATGTGACCATCTAGATAGGTCACCCATTACAATATACCATCTGGGCAGGTGACCCATTACAATGTGACCATCTGGGTAGGTAACCCATTACAATATACCAACTGGGCAGGTGACCCATTACAATGTGACCATCTGGGTCGGTAAACCATTACAATATACCATCTGGGTAGGTAACCCATTACACTATACCAATTGGGCAGGTGACCCATTACAATGTGACCATCTGGGTCGGTAACCCATTACAATATACCACCTTACACTGGGCAGGTAACCCATTACAATATACCATAAAAAAAAATTCTTGTATTTTATTCTTCATCGGGTAGGTCACCTAGAACAATTAGACCACTTGCGAAATTCTTCGCGTTTCTTTTTGGGTAGGTTGCCCAAAACAATTTGATCCATTTCAAAAAAAAAACAAAAAAAAATGGGTCGTCTCCCAAATGATTTGTTTCTGGATTTCTACATCTTTGTGTAAAGGTCATGTGTCAATCTACTGTTTTCAAAGTTTTCAAAATTAAAAAAAAAAAAAGCAAAAGTTCTTTCTGTATCTAATTTTCTTTATAAATTTACTACACAAAGCTAAAAGAAAATGAAATTTTCTAATATCGTTGCATAGTAAATATTATAAAGAGGGGGCAACTGTCATAACCCAATTTTTGATTTTTTTTTATTTACTAAAAAATTGATGAAAAAATGATAAAAAAAAGTAAATGAAGAATGAATTAAAATTTGGGTTAATGACAACATGATTGGAAAGTTTAATTATTTAATTAAACTCTTGACTAGTTTAATTAATTAAATCAAGAGTTTAATTGGAGAATTAATAAATTTTGAGACTTAATTGAGCTTGGGATTAAGTTAATTAATCAAATTAAAAGAAATTGAGGAATTAATGAGTTTGAGGATTAATTAAACTTTAATTTAATTAATTAAAGGAATCAGGGGTGTAATTGAAGAAATACCAAAGTTTGAAGCTGATTTAAGAAAAATTGCTAGAAAATTAAAGTTCAAGGATCAAATTGAATAGTCCAAAAACCCAGGACTGTTGTGTAAATGGCACTATAAATCAAGGATTCAATTGAATTAATCCAAGGGTACAATTAGAAATTGATTATTAATGATTAGGATCTCAATTGTGAAGTTTAAAATGTCCAGGGACCAAAGTGAAAAAATGCCTCAAACACACAAACGGCGCCGTCTGGAGGACTGCGTTCTTCATCCCTTCCGTTTCGCACGAAGAAAACCGATTCAACGGGGAAATCAGCAGCAAATCATGGAGACAATCCTGTTTCTAGGGGGTAACAGTTGTGGAAGCTTTCTGGCCTTTTAAAAGGCAGAGATGAGCAACACACCGGGGGGAGGAAAAAAGCTGGAACAGGAAAAAAAAAAACTAAAAACGGAGGAAAAACCAAGCACAAAACGAGGACCTGAAAACCAGAGCAGGAGAGACGAAGACAGGAGGGCACCGAACAAACCGAAGAAGGGGGAAGACAAATAACACAGGAAGACTAAAAAGCAGGGGAGAGAACACTGGAGGAAGGAACACAACGGGGAAGTTGACGAAAAAAGGCCCAGAACAGAGGAGGATTTTGGGCACCGAAGACAAAAAAAAACCTAGAGAAAAACCCCAGCAACAGGGGAGGGAAAAAACGCATACAGAACCCAGAAAAAACCCAGAACCAGAGGCAGCAACAAGAAGGCAAGAAAACGGAAAGATAACAGAAAAGAAGAAGGACCCAGAACCAAAACCATCGGGGAGAACCGGCATCATCATCATCTTCGTTCCTTCGTTTCTAAAGAAAACAGAAGCAGAGAGGAGACGAACGAATAGGAGGAGGAAGGACACAAACCAAAAAAATAAAAAAGGAAGAGAACATCCAGCCACCACGCCTTCCTCGTCGTCTTCGTTCCTACGCGTCCAGGTAAGCTTCTCGCTCCCTTTCATTTTAGTTCCATAAGCACAGTGAGAAGTTAATTTTAATTGCCTTCCCACTGTGCACGGCATGCGTGAATAATTCACGCATGCGTGCCTCAGCCAGCCAGGTCACTGGCTCGGGCCAGTGACCAGGCCGGGCTGGCTGGGCCTAGCCCAGTTCATTTGGGTTCGGCCCAGCCCAAAATATATAAAAATTAAAAAAATTAGAAAAAAAATAAAAAAAGGTAGAAAAAAATTAAAAAATAAAAAATTGTGTATGCACAAATAAAAAATAATGTAAATTTATTTGTTTATTCATTGACGTCAGAGTCAGAAATAAAAATACCGGTTTAAATTTATATTATTTTTATTTGTTTTATTTTACTCAGCTAGAAAAAAATAAAAAATAAAAAATATGTGTATGTATAAAAAATAAATTTATTTTTATTTATTTTTTCAATGACGCTAGAGTCGAGAATAAAAATACTAATTTAAATTTATTTTATTTTTTATGTGATGTGTAAAAATAAATTTATTTGAACAATTATTCATTATTGGTTAGTAGAAAAGAAGGAATTGAAACGACAGAATAAAAAGAAGTGTTATAACATTGTTTTACTTTTTACCAGTTTACTCGTGGGTCAGCTTGCATGAACAGGATCTAATCTCTTACCTATGCCTAAAGGAGACTCAACTCATTACCCCCGCACATGCATTAGATTTCATTGTATAAAATTAATATTTAGTTGCTTAGGGGCCCCAATTTTCACTTAAATTTCATTGTATAAAATTAATATGTTGTTACTGTTGAAGGGATTGTATTCTCAAGTGCCGAAAATCAGGGTTGAGAGTTTGATATTAATTAAGATACAAGCTGCTTGTTAAAAATAATTTTAATATATGAGAATGATTTTTTTTAAAATAACATTAACAAATAAAAATTATTAAAAAATATAAATTTAATATTTTTTTCCAAATGAAAATAAGCACAATAAGATATCTCATTTCATCCCTCGGTCATGTCTACATATCTATTTACATTAATCACTTGTGATGCTGTTCAATTATTTTGCTAGAAAAGCATCATTAACTACATGATTTTGCACAAAAGCATTATAAAATTAAAATAATATTTTTTAAAAAATTATTAGTTTGAGTTTTATAAATTTTAAAATTATTAAAAATTTATATGGTAATTAATTTTATATTCTATAAAATTAATTGAAATGTTGTTTTACATTATGGAACCTTTAGTATCTTTTTTTTTTTTTAGATTAACGTGGGTGTCCGAGCCAGCTTGCGCGTACCACGACTAACCCCACGGGCCCTGAAGTTAACGACCATGTAAGCCTCCAGTGGTCATCATATGAGCAATTAAGGACTCGAACCTGAAACCACAGAGGAAACAAACCCCTTGATCCCAAGTCCTTACCATTTGACCACTACTTAGATGGTACCTTTAGTATCTTTAATTTACGTGATGTTGCACATGATGGGACCTTTGGTATCTTCAATAATTTAAAAATTTCACACAACACATCAAACATGATTCCTGAGTCATGAACGGTCACACTTATCATTATACAATGGTTATTTTTTGAATTGTTTTTTTAAATATATTAAAGTAATATTTATTTATTTATAATAAATTATTTTTTACACTAAAACAGTAAAATAATTTAAAAGGATAATTAAAAAATAATTTTTAAAATAAACTTTTACCCAAACACCATACAATTACAATCTACTCGTCTATATATCTATTTAGAGTGAATCACTTGTAATGGTGCTCAATCATTTTACTAGAAAGGCATTATTAACTACATGATTGTACACAAAAACAGCATAAGTAATAAGTTATTTAGAGTTTATTAATTTGAATTTCATAAATTTTTGGATTAATAAAAATTTATATAATTATTAATTTTATGTCACATAGAATTAATCAAGGTGCTTTTTTACATAATGGGACCTTTGGTATTGCAATTTATGTGTTGTTATACATGATGGGACCTTTAGTATCTTCAATAATTTAATAATTTTGCATAACATATCGAACACGATTCTTGTATCTTGTTTTGAAAGGTCGTGTATTTTATTGTAGAATGATTATTTTTTAATTTTTTTAAAATATATTTAAATAATATTTATTTATTTATAATAAATTATATTTGACACCAACACAGTAAAATAATTTAAAAATATAATTAAAAATTAATTTTTAAAAATAAACTTTTACCCAAACACCGTATACAGTTACAATCGACACCGAAGGAGTATCACATACAATCAGTTTTTATTCTCGTATCACCAAGTTAACTCTAAACTCTACAACCTGATGTCTCCCTTTCCTCGTGCTTGCCACCAGCCATACACACCCTTTTCTTTTTCAAGATGCAGCCACCACTCAAAGCCCATCTACAACTATGCCCCGTCAAGCATAGGGGCCTCACAATCACTAGCCAATATGTGCAATATGCTTTTGTCTCATGCCTTTCTTTGTCTCATGCCTTTTTAGATATTCTGGTGTAGAGGAACCACAGGAATCCATCCCACAAATTTGCTTTTGGAGACAAGAAATTGTCTTTTATTCCACCGTACCCATGAATTATTTATTTCTCCTCGACACAACGAAAGAAAGTAGCTTATAAAGAGACCTCACAACGAAAAAATAATAGAGAATTGAAGTGAAGTTGTATCTTCAATAATTCCACCACTATCTCACACCCACACAAAGCACGGTTCGCTTATCAAAGTCATGAAAAGCCGAGTTGCATTTTTCCAAGGAACATGACAAACTCAATCTGGAAGCTTTCATGCTTGTATTTAATAAAATAAAACAAGGTTTATATATGCCAACAAATATTTAAAAACCTTTAATGATAATTAAAAATTGAGTCTGGAAGCTTAAGGGAATTTACATATTAAAATTCTAGATCTCGTGACAATGAGACCTTTTTTATTTTTTTAATTATAAAATAATATAAGGGGTTTTAATTGTAAAGTTCGTCGTTTCCTTATTAATATATTTTTCTTCAAACATGCAGACTTGAATGTTTTTTCTTAGAATCTAATTATAACGCAAATTACTGAGTTTAAATTACTTTTTTATCTTGATTTTAAAATTTGATAAAACTAAAAGCAATTAGAATAAATATAAAAAAATCTAGATAATTAAAATAAAAATACATCTCTCAAATTAAAAAAAATGCCAATGTTTGGGTGATTATTTTTTCCTTTTCTTTTTCTCTAACTTTGTCACTTCTTCTACTTATATTATTTTAAAAGGTGTTGCGATGCATGGGGTGATTAAAATTTGATTGTCTCATTGTATGCAAATGAATAAGTTTTTCACCATGTTATTGTGTTTGTGTTAATTGATAATAATAATAATGCATCTAAGATAGATAATTAAATTTGATATTTTAAAATTATAATCTTTTTAATTGAATTTAAATTGAATTTTTAAACTTATTTTTTTAATAAATTAAGCTTTTAATAAAATTCATTGACTCATTTAAAGTATAATTAATTCCTTATACCTAATTAAATCTTTTATTTGAACCCAAATTAATTCTTAAACATAATTAAAATTTAATTTGACTAATAATTATTTAATTTAACCTTGAATTTTTATTATTTTTCCATTTTTTAGAATAACAGCTTACAATTAGACATTAAATTTCATTCAAAATTACAGCTTGGTTTTTATATATTTTATTGTTGAATTTTCTTTAAAAGCCTCCACCTTTTATTTTATTTTTTGACATTTATTATTATTTAAAAAAATAAATTTAAAAAATAACCAGAAATGAGATGAAACAACTATCTCGACGATAACCCAGCTGAAAAGAGAAGAAACCCCTGAGAGCCGGAGAAGACAACGAGCTGGTGTCTTTGTTTTGGTCAAATTAATCCGCTCCTTTGCAGGTTATAAATGGTGGGTGAAGGCCCGCCGGCGTCATCCTAAGATTGGTTAACTAGCCAGCGAGCACGCCACGTGGCCCAGTGGTATTTTTAAACCTTTTGTTAGTGTTTTTCCACGTAATTTCGTACCCGGATAAATATTTTATTGTTATTTATGCATTTCAATTTTGTGCATATTATTTTTTACATTTTTTTTGAAAGATCATTTTTTAATTATTATTGTTGATAGTGACATTCTCATTAAAAAAATAAAAAATAATTATAATAATGACAACTTTCAGGTTTGTTTTGCAATTCACGAGAGTGAATAAGCCAAAGTCCAATTCAATTTTTACCATTCATATGGGTTCAATATCCATCTTTACAAATGACTTAGTTGAAACGTCTCCTATTAAAGGGATCATGTTTAAATTTTAAAATCAAATGTGAGTTAGATCCTTTTTTTAGCAATTTTGATGAAAATTCCTTTTAGGAATTAACATCAATATCTTCACAAGTTCTTTAAGTCTAAAGAACGATGTCAAATTTTTCACAAACTTAGAAATAATAAAATAATAAAAACAATTATAATAATTAATGACAATTAAAACTATAAATTTAAGAGAAAATTCATAGTAAAGATAACTTTTCATAAAAAAAATGATGTTTTAAGGGTAATGTAAACCCTAGATAAAAAATTAGGTAGAAAAGGAATCTAAATGCTTATTGAATAGATCTATTAGAAGTACAAAAAAGCATTAGAACACACCAAGTATTGAAAAAAAATATAATAAAAAAATAAAAAAGTGAATAAAATATTACTAGGAGTGAGTTTATCTAAAAATAAAATTATCAATATGTAACTAAATAAAATTCGAATTCAATCGGCTAAAAAGTTTATGTAGACAAACACTAGGATCCATGAATTTTATCTTGGGAATAAGAAATGTACTATTTGAAATATAGAGGGAATATGGTAAATATTTATTTATATACATACGAACACACAAGTATGTGTGCGCTTGTAAGAAGAAAAAAAAAAGAGGGGAATGAGAGAGAAAAAAGATGGTAAAGAAAACATAAAATCTTAAGTGGAGATATTGAGAGAATATTAACTAAGCTTAGTGAACATTATTTCGAAGGAAGAAAAATCTAGTGAAGGTGAACAAAAAAGGAGAAGGGAAGTTCGATGAAGATTATAGAAAGAGGAGTTAGAAGCTTGAATTGGGTAGTGTTTAGAGTTTAATTACTTGCTTGGTAAGACATTCTAAAGAATTTTGATATGATTTTTAATGGCTTAAAGTATTTAATTGATTGAATTTTTAAAATTTGAAAAGTTAGGGTTCTTGAATGAATTTGGGGGAGATAAAATTTATTGTAAATTGTCATGGGGAATAATGTGAAAATTAGAGTAAAGTGATTAAATTATTGTAGCTGAAGTAAACAAATTTGATGATTATTGTCATGGGTTCTTTCAATCTTGTTTTATGCTACTCTGTTAATGTCGTATACTCTATAATGTGAACTGATGAATAATGTAGACTGTAGAACTATTTTTTTGGAATATCTCTTCACAACTTCTTAAATTTTGTAGAGATGTTTGATGAGAAATATAATTGATTGCTGGTCCTTATTAAATTTTATATAAAATGGAGTTATAAGATGTTAAATTGGTGGCTAAAATCTATGAAATTCAACGAAACTGTTAAAAAAGGTGAGATATTTAAGATAGTAACAGTTCTTGTCTAAGACAGTAACAATTCAGGTCTAAGACAGTAACAGATAAAATAGTAATGGTTGAGGTCTAAAATAGTATCAGATCAAATAGTAATAATTCAGGTCTAAGATAGTAAATAGTTGAGGTCTGAGATAGTAACAAATCAAACAGTAATAGTTTAGGTCTAAAACAGTAACAGATTAAACAGTAACATATCAGATCTAAAACATTAATTAATAATTCGACTTTTATGTGAATACTATATGTATGTATATATAAGAACTGAGTCATGCGGACACTTGCATGTTGGGATTCTAACTCTAAAAATATACATGATATATGTATGTATGTTATGATGAGGAAATGAACATGCATAGAAAGTAACATATATATAATGAATGAATATGGATTCTATATAATATTTGGCTTGAAGACCAAAAACTTCCTTGTGATTCAGAAGGAGTGACCAATATTGGATCTTCTGTTGGGGGAGGTCATGAGACAAGTAGAGTAGGTGCGAGATTTTCCCTCCTCTTTGCATTTATGCAATTTAAAGTTCTTATGGTGAATGCTCTCGCACGTCCCTCGCACGGTGTCGCGGTGACCCTTGATTGATTTTGGGGTTTTTATTTTATGAATAAGGGAGTCACCATCTACTATTATGGTCACTAGAAATCTTAATTGGTCTTTTAGATATTTTAAAGCAATGGACTAGTTGTGTAAAGGGAAGTTATTAGCACTTATAGTACATTATACTTAAAGTAAGCTGCTTGGTGTTTCGTTTGCCTTATAATTACTTTGGTGTTGGTGTTTGCTTAATTAGTTTTTCTAGGATAGGTTTTCTATGATAAAAGAATTTGGTTTCAAAGTTTAAAAGTAAGAAACCTTGGCCAATATTGATCATACCTTCAGATATGTCTACAAAGTGCCAAGGAGAACCAATGCAGATCTCTTAAAATTTATGTTTGATTCAAAGTAAATTTATTAAGGTAGAAATCTAATAAGATTCCATGTGCTTTAAAAAGTTATTTTTTCCTTAGTATTTCAAGAGTTTGCGACTTGTAAATCATAAGAAGGAGGAATAAAAATTTAGAAATCTAAGGAAAATTCAAGGTGCTTTTAAAGCCTATTTCTATCTTAGTATTTCTTACTCTCACGATTTGTAAACCATGAGGTAAAAAATAGAAATGTCATTAATTATTATCAAAACTTCTTTCAAGGATGATTGATGACTTATTATTCCTAAAAAAAATAAAATTAAAAGAGAAAATTCAAAATATGTTAGGGTATTGGTTGTATGCATACATATATGTATTCTAAATACAAAATTTGTATTTTTGTAAAAAAAACACAAAAAGAAAAACAACATAAATACAATTTTACAAAATCTAAAACAAACCATAACAAATACAAAATTATACATTTATACAACAAGTTTGTTTGAACAATAACAATAAAACATGTACATACACTAACAAAATACATATACTAAAAAATAATAAAATTCACATTTAAATGTTAAAATTAAAAAAATATAGATTAAATTACAGAAAATGATAAAATCCATAATAAATCAGAACATGGATGGTGTGATCATAAAACTTAAAGAAATATGACTTATGTTCAAATGAAAAGGAATTTTTTTTTTTTTAGGGTGGTTGTTTGCAGTGTAGGAGGGGAGAGCTAGGATGGGGAAGAAGAAAGAGAAATAAGGGAGGAGAGGGTCGGCAAAGTAGTAGTATATTTACTTTTACCGTCAGCAAAGTAGTGATATATTCACTTTTACCGATAGAATCACCAATGGACTCCTTTTGTCGGTGATTCTATTGGCAATTCTGATGGATAATTGATCACGTCACTATAGAGAGATCCTAGGTTGAATCCCTTAGTGATTCCATCCGTAAAATTGATTGCAAAAACTTCCACATCAGCGAACCGTCTTTTTTCTAAACTCTAAATATGTCGTCTGTAATTTCATCGGTATATACCAACCATAGTATTCTATCGATATACACCGACTGAATAACAAATGGAATAGGAACCGATGGTAATTATCACCGTAATTTATCAAAAAATTATTTTGTTGGTAATTCCTTTGGTTTTAGGTGAGTTTCTGGTAGTAAATCTTGAGCATACCTATATTTCTAGAAACCTCACCCCTATCTTCTTTATCAAAACAATACCATTGTCATAATGACCATGAGGATTTGCATGAACTAGTTTAGGGACAGGTTTGTCACAGGTGTCATTCTTGCCAAATGCCTATTTTATTTCATGGTTCATGCTTGCGTGCAACACTAATGCTTCAAGTTTGGTTGTAAGGTCATCAATTCTGGTATTGATGTCACCCAACCTAGTTTGTATTTGCCTCTCTAAAGCTGCTATCTGTCGCACCCTCGTGAGCGGAGCGCGGCGATCAATTGATTGATTTCGGGGTCTGTTAGTTTTATTTTTGTGTAAAAGGGAGTCACCACCTAGTATTATGGTCACTAGGAAACCTAACTGGTCTTTCAGAGATTCTAAGGCAAGGGACTGGTTGCGTAAAGGGAAGGTGTTAGCACCCCTAGTACGCCCTACCTAAGGTAAGCTGCTTGGTATTTGGTTTGTTTTATAATTGCTATGGTGTTGGCGTTTTCTAATCCCATCAGTTTTTTTCTCGATTTTGATTCTAACTAAATTTATTAAGAAAGAAATCCAAAGGAGATTCGATGTGCTGTACAAGCTCATTTTTTCCTTGGTATTTCAAAAGTTTGCGACTCGTAAATCGCCAAGAGGAGGGACAAAAATTAGAAATCTTGAGTGCTTTAAAAATCTATTTTTTTTTGTCTTAGTGTTTTATGCTCTCACGACTTGTAAACCGTGGAGAAAAAAAAATTGAAATGTCCTCGATTATAATCAAGGCTTCTTTCAAGGATGTGTGCGGATTTATTATTCCTAGAAAATTATCTTGGATATTTACCACTTCGGGTTTCTTTATCCAAATATTAACAGTGAATAATAACAAATTATTCCCAATAATATTTTGGATGTTCATCCTTTAAGGATTTCTTCATCCAAACATTAGTGGTAAATAATAGATAAATTCTCCCCAAAATAAGATTTTTATATTTTTTGGAATATTGGCCAACACCCTTTGGAATTTTACAAACATGTTGTAAAATCCATAAATGCAAGAAAATAATTTGTGTTTAAGAAATCCATGCGAAAACACATTTTTCAAAGCTTCCAATATTTTTTCTATATAAAAAAAAATTCAAAAAAAAAAATATGTTAGGGTATTGGCCGTATGCAACACACAAGAAAATAATTTTTTTATATATTTTTTTTTTAATACACCAACATCACAATTAGACATAACGCCAAAATAAAACGTAACAAACCATCATTTATATTACAAGAATTACAAGAAACTTGAAACAAATCATAAAAATCATTCAAAGCCAAATCAACTTAAAATTTTGTACACTGGAACTAACTAAATCCATATGAATAAGGGAAACAAAGTCTTGAAACTGAAATTTTGAAATTAAAATCCTAGTGCATGTGACCATGACTCATGACTAAGTTTTTACAATCCGGGAGTTCATACCACGGTAATTTCATAAAAAGGAAGAACTTGGAATGGCATGCTTTATATATATATATATAAATGGAAATTAACTCCAAAACAGTGATGATCAATGGCAGGAACAAACAACCCCTTTTCCCCGGTTCCTTAATTCCAAAACAATAAAAGGAAAGAAATAATTAATGGCAGGAACAAACAGCCCCTTTTCCCCGGTTCCTTAATTTCAAAACAGTGAAAGGAAGGAAATAATTAATGGCAGGAACAAACAAAGGGAAGCAAAAAAAAAAAACCAGAGGATAATTAACTCTTAACAGCCATCCATCCGCAACTCAAAACCACGGCAGACCATAAGACAAGGGAAGCATTCATTGTACAGTCTAACCTTGAAAATAAATGTGCAAAACAAAGAACGAATAAGGAAGGCAGCAAAGGAGGAGAAAATTAAGACTTACCTGCAGGTTTCACCGTTTCCTTTTCTGCAGAAGATGAGGTACAACTAAACAAGTGTTGCTGTCAAACTTTAAAGCAAATCCCCTTCTCCGTCTTGTCTTTTTTTTTCTTTTCCCTTATGGTCGACCCCTCTTGGTTTTTTTCTTTTATTTTCTGCTCCCTTCTTTCGTTCTTTTCTGCTCTTTTTTTGCTTTCGTTCCTCTCCCTTCTGCACTCTTTTCTTATTTTTTTTTCTGCCGCTTTTTGATCTCTCCTTCTCCTCTCCGCCCTAGGTCATTAGAGGGGCTTATATATAGTCTAACCTATATCTATTTAGGAAGGATTCAATGCATTAATCCTAGGACGCAAATCCCTACTGATTTGCAGTAAAAAAAAACGCAAAAGGAAACTGCAATATTCTGATTTTGTGGTGGTGTTTTACGTCTGATTTCTTTCCAGTTTTGGAGGATGGTGTGGCTCTTTTCTTTCCTTCCATAGGGCCAGCTGCTCCCTTTGAAATGAGGCAACAAAAACGTGGTCTTTAGCTCCAATAATCAGAGGCGATGAGAAAGGAAAAACAGCAGAGAAAAGGGAAAGCAATCAGATGCAGGGTGCAGCTGCAAAGTCTTATTTTCCTTAATCGGTGTGGTAAAAATCCTTTCATTTATGATGATCCACGCCCCCTCTCCAGCTTTCCATATCCTTCTTCAATTAAATCCCTCATTTTAACACTTTTCGATTCAGTCCTGGGTCCCGAAAAAATCCTCCGAATCAGTCCCGCAAACTTGGGTCAAAATCCTGCTTGTGACAGAATCCTCTATTTTCACATCAGAGATTCAAACGTGCAGAGCTTGAGCTTCTGATATCAAAATCGAGAAATTCAAAAACCAAAATTCATCTATGCGTGTAGGATTACAATTTTGACAGGGATTTAAGGCGAGATATAATCATTTTATAGGACAGAATTGGGCCGCGATCTCGTCGGTCAAAAAGGGTCTCCTGATCTGATTCAAAAAAAATGACAAATGTCGAGCATCCTGATATGACTGGGAGTACCCTAAGAATGAACCAGAAAAATCGTGATGGCAATAGAATTTTTTCGGTGCAAAACTTGGGTCAGAATCCTACTCACGGCAGAATTCTCTATTTTTCACGTCAGATATTTAAACGTGCAGAGCTTGAGCTTCTAATATCGAAATCCATCGATTTGAAAGTCAAAATTCATCTATGCATGTAGGATTACAACTTTGACAGAATCAGGCCATAATCTGGTTGGTCAAAAAGGGGTCTCCTGATCTAAATTCAGGAAACTGACAATGCCAAGCATCCTCGACTGAGAGTCTGCCATAAGAACAATGAGCCCTAGGACCCAATCAAGGTGTAAGTCCATTCTTCAACATGTCATGAGTGATAGAATATAGTTGGGATGGTCAGATATTGCACGAACCCAAGTCAGAATCAGGGTCTAAGTTGGAACAAAACAAAAAAATAAATAAAAAATAAATAAAATAAAATAAAATTGCGGCAGCAGTAGAACTAGGTTTTTCTAGTGCCACTTTCAAAGAATTTATTTCAACCTTACAGCCCATGTAAAAGAGGAATGAATTTATCATTATAAAAAATCCTAATTAGCCTAAGAATCCTGACAATTTCGGTAGCAGTGGGGAAGGATAAAGAGAGCAGGAGATGGCTAAAAAAATGAGTAACAACACTATCATTAATGAATAATGAGTTAGTTGATCTCAAATAGCCTGCATCCCTTGATCATAATCATAGAGATTGTTGTGGCCAACTACTCCACAATTCTTTTCATGATTTGCCATTGATCTAGATGTTGACCAGTTCTAATACCACTTGACACAACATATAACAAAGATAATACTAGAGAAAAATTTCCACTTAACACACCTTGTATCCGTTGATCATCATCATGGAGATGGTTTTCTAGCTTTAAGGTTACAAACCAAACTATAAAGAAATTTAGAAAAAAATTTCTAGTAATTTTATTTAATCTAAATAATATTATTAATCTTTATAAAATAAACTAGACCTCTTTGTTTATATTTATTTATAAACCGGTGCTTCTACTAATGTTGCATCTATTGATATGATAAGCAGGCTCAACCTTAAGATGGAAGCATACCCTTATCCCTACAAATTAAGATGGTAGGAAAAGAAACATGAACATAAAGTAAAGTAACATATAGATGTTTTTTCTTTGGAAAACAAGCAGTGGTGTAATATAATTCATATGGATGCATGTTATTTATTATTTGGTCATTCATGTAATATGATAGAAAAGTTTAGTATGATGGCGTTAGGAATAATTATTGTTTTGTGATGTAATAGTGATTGCTTTAGTTTTTAAGTATTTTATGTATTTGTTTGTATTTTCATCAAGTAAAAAATAGGTGTTAGTTATTATTTGTCTATATTCAAGTCAAAGTTATTTATTTTAATCTCAATTATACCATTTTTGTTTTTCTCTAGACTTGGAGGATTGTTTTAAGAGTATAATGACCATTTCTATTGTGGACTAAACATCTTTGTAAAAGTCTTTAACTTAATTTTTTTGACACCTTATTTAGTTTTATATCTCCTTGCGAGTTATAAAGTTTAAACTCATAACTTTATATTTTGAAAGTGGTGAGCAAAATATATATATTTAAAGTGATAGGTTATTTACATTTTTATCTTTATGATTTTGTACCTTAAAAAGACGAGCATAGACCATTATTTATGTGAGTGAATTGCTTCTGCTCTATAATGCTATTATCTTTGGTATCATAAGCTGCTTCCACCTCTAACTTTTCCCTATTTACCACATTACTAACATAATATTTTTTTGTCAGTAATTCGATTGTTATTTGTCAATTTTTTGATATTGAATTAAAGCTTCTTCTTTTATATATTTTTTTTTCTACAAGACAATAGTTGATCTCTGTCCAGGTTCTGTTGATTGTGTTGTTATACTTCTTGTTTCATGTTGTTTTGATCAATTATATATTAAGATTTTTAATGTGCAGCTTATGTTAATGTTATTCGATGAAAACCCTTAGAATAAAACCATTCTAGTATATCAAGAATCTGCAAATAGATGAGGTTTACCAACGTAGCAATACACAAACTTTTAAGGATTTTCGTTTCCACACCCAACTGATAGTCGAGCACTTTTAGTCCAAGATTAGCATGGCATTTAAGATGGTAGAATTAGCAGCAGCTTTAAACTTTGAATTTACATAAAACAATTGTTTTACGGTGAGATCATATAACTATTATTCATTATTTGTTAGTAGGAATTCAAACGACATAATAAAAAAATAGGGGTGCTATGCCCAGTGGAACTCATCATTGTTTTACTTTTGATCGGTTCACTCGTGGGTCCACTCGATCACTTAATTCATGAATCATGGACGACGGGATCCAGCCTCTTACCTATGCCTAGAGGAACTCATCTTTTAAAACTATGGTCATTAACCCACACAAGCATTAAATTTCGTTGTATAAAATTAATATATAGTTGCTTAGGTGCTCCAATTTTCAATTAAATTTCATTGTATAAAATTAATATTTTGTTGCTGTTAAAGAGAATGTATTCTCTTGTACCAAAAAAAGAAGAAGAGTGTTTGATATTGTGATATAAGGTGATTTTGAAAAATGATTATAATATATTAATTAGAATGGTTTTCTAGAATCTTTTTTAATATAAAAAAAAATAAAAACTATTAAAAAACATAAAAAATTAAATTTAATATTTTTTCAAGTTAAATGTAATTTTAAAATATACCATAATAATGTCTCGCTTCATCCAGTAGCCATGTGTATATGAGTTAGTCTTGCTTGCAATGAAATCAGTTGTGATGGTGCTCAATGATTTTACTAGAAAAGCTTCATTAACTACATGATTTTACACAAAAGCAGCTTAAGATTAAACAAGTTCTCAATGCCCTCCAAAAGTACACATGAGACTATGGAGATCGAATGCATGAGAATACAATTATTGCCACAGAAAAGACACACAGCAATACAAAGCAACTTGAGTTTATTCTCTACTGGATCAGAGCCCACTTGAAGAGTTTCCAGTAAATTTTCAGTCATTTCCTCTTACCTCATCGGCAATATTTATTGTACGGTTGGATGCATTTGACTGGTGATAAAATGCATCATTGGTTTCTTTCACATAATGCTACAGCTAGATCTTGATGAACCATCAACATCGTCACCAGTTATTATGCCTCCAAGATCACTACTAGTTATGCCTGCAACTTGCAGTCCCCTTTTAAGGATGTTAAGCACGTTGGTTCGCTTCTGAAATAAAAGATAATACGCAAATATATTAGAGGCTGAGTTCATATTTTTATAAGCAAACATATTTTTATGCTTAATATAGTATTTATTTATTAATTAGATGGAGAGAATATTTGTATTAATGAAAATATGAGGATTCCACTAGTTATTTTGAAGCCAGTCCTGAAAATATAATTAATCTCTTCATCCAGAGAATTAAAGAGCTTCAATCAATACGAAGAATGGGAATTCAAATGTAAAGCAGAGAAGAAATATAATAATAATAATAAACATAGAGAGCTTGTAAAGCTCTATACTACAAGAGAAAAGAAATCATTGATTAACCTTTGATTCAGTAGTAATCAATGGCCATGTCATGCATAGCGTTTAGCTCAAAAGATCCTAACTAGATCCAAATTCAGAATCTTGAAGGAAACTCCATACGTAATGCTCCATGAAAAATGAGTTATCAGTGAATTTTGGCAAATGTATAGTAAAAATATCTTATTGTTTTAGTCTCTAAAATTAATTACCTTCATGGGTGCTGCTTGTGTCGCGCTCCTGCTTTGACAAAGTAAAGTATAGTTATCGCAGAAGATGGCACCATCGTGGTGTGTGAACTTGTTATCACCATAACATTCACAACAAATTTCATAGGTGCTAACTGAATCATTGAAGAAACATTCAGAGCAACTGAAGTATGCACCTGCCAAGAACGTCTTACAAGACTGGCAAATTATAGCCCTTCCACTCTGCATGATGTAGTACAAGACGATTGCTTCATTAAAATCCAAGCTTCCATTGCCGTCCTTGTCCAGCGCGCTAAAGATGCTCTGATGAGTGAAATCTGTGGCTTTTTTTTCATTGAGATAGTCCATGTATTCACGTACGCTAATTTTCCCGTCTCTGTTCTTATCCATGGCATTGAAAGTCTCTCTGGCCTGTTCCTTGTTATTTTCGGGCAGATGCTTGTAATAAGCTCCAGCAGCCCGGCGAATCTCCTCCATATCTATTTATGCGTGTAATATTTAAGAGGAAGAAGATTTAAGAGGATAACGGAAGAGGTAGCTTAGATCACAATTTTAACACTCCAAAGGGACTTTGGTCTTCATCTGATCACAAAGCTCTCATGTTCGATAGTGATTTATAGTACTGGCAAGTGATCACACGATAAAGAACTATTAAAGAATTGAAGTGAATTTGGGTGTGGATTATCATTGTGTTTCGCTGTTGTACATGATGGGACCTTTGGTATATAATTTAACTTTCTCACACGACACATGATACACGACTCCCGTATCAGAGTCCATGCACACCCAGCTACTACTATAGTTGAGAGAGTATTATAGCTGTCTTGTGCATCAGACGAATATATGCCATCTGAACCTCTATTATTGCAAATACAATCTATGACTTGCTAATTACAGATGTCAATTGCAACTTCTCTAATGAGGTATCCTGGGATAGTTTATTATGTCATCAACTCTCTTTTGCAATACACACAATTACAAGTAATTAGTTTTCCAACATCAAAATACAATTCACAAAAGGAGCATATAACTAAGCTATAAATCAATATGTTAGTCATCCAAATGTAGCTAAGTTAATATCCAAAATTAATTTAAAATAAAATAAAATCTAAATTAAGCTCCAAATCTTGAGGATTTTGAATTGACCTGCAATATATTATATTTATGTTTAGCCATATTCGGTATTATGTTCCAAGCTTTACAACTCATCCTTGTTGCTTTAAAATCATTTCAAAATGTGTTTTGCTATTCACTCTTGGTGTTTAGGTCAATAGAATACTCAACATGGATCATTATACTGTATATTAAAAGTATTAGTGTTTCTTTTGATTTTAAATAAAAAATAAATCTTAAAAATATTTAAGTTCAATATTATTTAAAGTATTTGTGCCACTAGATTCAGCCACCACTAAATAGATTAACCCACAATGTTAATGCTTGGATATTTTAAGATTAGAGTACAAAACTTTTATTCAACAAAACTTATGAGTGAATTCTGGTATTATAGGATAAATGAACTTGAACAAGTCATTATCCATAAATCACTGTTGCATAAACAAATTGTTTAGTGGCATCTCCTTCTAAGATTTGGACTAGGTTCAATGAACCTAACATAAGCCCATCAAATTATTCACTCACGTGGCTTTATAAACTAATAATAGTGCAGTCCAGAGCTTGGCCTAGCGGTGGAAGGGGCTTGTCTCCTTCCACTGCACCTGGGTTCGAGCCCTGGCATGTACGCCTGTCACCCCCGCGGTGCCTTACATGCCTACTGGGTTTGCAGGGTATTCAGTGGGCCGTGGAGATTAGTCGTGGTGCACGCAAGCTGGCCTGGACACCCCACGTAAATAAAAAAAAAAAAAACTAATAATAGTCATAGGTTATTGTTGTTATTTATTTTTTGATTCCATAGAAATAAATAAATATTAAAAGAAAAAAACTAAAAAATATATACTAGAGAGAAAAGGACATCGAGGTGCCCAGAAAATAGTCAAAGGATGGTTGAGAAAGTTTGAAAATATAAATATTGAAATTTGATAATATGTTTTTGATTGATGAAGACTCTATTGATAAAAAAAAATTCAATTTAAGGATGAAAAGTTCAAAATCAAATGTTTAAGGACTTAATTAGATTTTATTGAAGGTTTAATTAAATTTATGAAGGGTTTGATAGTAAGAAAAAATAATTTTTAAGTCAATTTAGATTTTAATTGAAAGAAATTAAAGCTTGGGGGCAAATCATAATTTTTAGGAGTTATTTTGATCAATTCAAGGGTTTAGTTGCATAAATATTAAAGTTTAATGGGTAATTAGGGATTTAATTGAAGAAATCAAAAAGCAAGGACTAAACTAGAAAATGCATGTTAATATAAGGGTTGAAATTGACTGAAAAAAACTAAATTAAAGAAATTGAAAGTTTGTTGATCAAAACTAAGGATCAAAAAACAGAAATTCAAAACCAACAAAAAATGAAAAAGGCTATCACTTCAGGGTTGTCATTTGAATTTAATAGGAATGCAATTGAATTAATTTTTAAAATCCAAATTTTAATTAAAGACTTGATAAAATAAATTAAAAAATAAAGTTTAATTCAGAAATAGATACTTTTGGCACCATTTTCTTATAAATAAAATAACTCGTTTTGTTTCAAACAATATTGTTTCATAACTTTTTTTTTTTAAAATAAGATAGCTCCTAAACGATAAAATTTTGAGTGGCATTGTACATTTTCTTCTCAAAACTCAAAACTATACATTTTCTTTGAGTGGCAGCATCTCTCCCTCTCTCTCTCTCTTCTAGAGACACAAAAATCGAAAAGACTCACACCCATGACTAACTAGCAAATGAAAAAACAAAGGAGACAAGCCTTGCGGGCGGCTGGATAATATACATGGATGACATCAACATTAGTAGGGCACACAATATACATCTTAGTGGCAACATAGAAAGCTAGATATGGTTGTGGCATTTTAGACGAGGACATCCATTATTTTCTTACTTGACTTCTGTTGCGACACATGTATTTTATCCAAAAGTCACCGTGTGTTCCATCCACCAAGTTTTAAAATATGCGCTGAAGATGCTCTGATGAGTGAAATCTGTGGCTTTTTGTTTTCATTGAGATAGTCCACGTATTCACGTATGCTAATTTCCCGTCTCCGTTGTTATCCATGGCATCGGAAGTCTTTCTGGCCAGTTCCGTGTTATTTTCGGGCAGATGTTTGTAAGAAGCTCTAGCAGCCCGGCGAATCTCCTCCATATTTATTTCTGCGTGTAATATTTAAGAGGAAGAAGATTTCAGAGGATAACGGAAGAGGTAGCTTTAAGAGGAAGAAATTTAAGAGGAAGAAGATTTCAGAGGATAACGGAAGAGGTAGCTTAGATCAACAATTTTAACACTCCAAAGGGACTTTGGTCTGCATCTGATCACAAAGCTCTCATGTTCCAAACTTATTTAAAACTTTGCTGGTGTTCATGGGTCCTTTGGTATCTTCAATGATTACTCTCTCACACAACACATCAAACACCATTCCCATATCAGAGTCATTAAGGGCCGCGCATGGTAGTGTATAATCAGTTATTTTTTGAATTGTTTTTGTACTTCAAAATGAATCAAGATAATTTTTTTTTTAATTGTAATAAATATGTTTCATACCAACAAATTGGAATAATCTAAAAATATAATAAAAATTTAATTTTAAATAAAATAAATTAAAATTTTATCCAAACATCGTACCTCGACACCGAAGAAGTATCACATACAATTCATTTTTATTCTCGTACTACCAAATTAACTCTAACCCTTACAACCTTATGTCTCCCTTTCCTCATAATAGCCACCAGCCATACGCCCTTTTTCTTTTCAAGCTGAAGCCGCCACTCAAAGCCCATGCAAACCCAGCTACTACTATGAAAGGCCCCACAAATTTGTTTTTGGAGACAAGATCTTTTCTTTTATTGCACCGTACCCATGAATTATTTATTTCTCCTCGACCCTTCTCAATCGACAGCAAAAGAAAACAGTAGCTATTAAAGAGACCACACGGCGGAGAAATATTAAAGAAGTGAAGTCAAGCTGGGTGTGGAAACTTTGGTATCTTCAATAATTTAACTTTCTCACACAACACATGAAACACGACTCCCGTATCAGAGTCCATGCACACCCAGCTACTACTATAGTTGAGAGTATTATAGCTGTCTTGTGCATCAGACGAATGCCATCTGAACCTCTATTATTGCAAATACAATCCATGACTCCCGTGTAGTATAATGTATTTTCAACTTCTCTGAATGAGGTAAACTGGGATAGTTTACTATGTCATCAACTCTCTTTTTCAAAAAAATTGCAATTCACACAATTACAAGTCAAAATATAATTTACAAAAGGAGCATATAACTAAGCTATAAATCAATATGTTAGTCATCCAAATATAACTAAGTCAATATCATAAATTAACTTAAAATAAATAAAATCTAAATTAAGGTCCAGATCTTGAGGTTTTGAATTGACCTTTAATATATTATATTTATGTTTAGCCATGTTTGGTATTTTGTTCCAAGCTTTACAGCTCATCCTTGTTGTTTTAAAACCATTTCAAAATGTGTTTTGCTATTCACTCTTGCTATTTCAAAATGTGTTTTGCTATTCACTCTTGCTATTTAGAATCAATAGACTTAACATGCATCATTACATTGTATATTAAAAGTATTAGTGTTTCTTTTGATTTTAAATAAAAAAATAAGTCTTAAAAATATTCAAGTTCAATATTGTTTAAAGTATTTGTACCACTAGATCCCATCAGTAAATAGATTAACCCATAATAGTTAATGCTTGGACATTTTCGAATCAAGGTATAAAAACTTTATTCAACAAAACTTACAAGCGAATCCTAGTATGAAAGGATAAATGAACTTTAACAAGGCATTATTCATAGACCACCATTGCATAAACAAATTGTATAGCGACATATTCATCTAGGATTTGGACTAGGTTCAATGAACCTAACATAAGCCCGTTAAATTATTCACGCTTAATTAACTAATAATAGTCATAGGTTAGTATTGTTATTTATTTTTGGATCCTATAGAAAAGAAGAAGATAAAAAAAGGAAATATTAGAAGATATGAACTAAAAAATATATACCAATGAGAAAAGCACACTGAGGTGCCTAAAAAATAGCTAAGGATTGGTTTAGAAATTTTGAAAATATAAAAATTAAAATTTTATAGATTGATGAAAGTCTTATTGACAAAGAAAATTTAAATTAAAGATGAAAAGTACAAAATCAAATGTTTAAGGACTCAATTAGATTTTATCGAATGTTTAATTAAATTTATGAAGGGTTTGATAGTAAGAAAAAATAATTTTAAGTCAATTTAGACTTGAATTGAAAGAAATTACAGCTTGGGGGTGAATTATAATTTTTAGGAGTTATTTTAGTCAATTTAAGGGTTTACTTGCATAAATATTAAATTTTAATTAGTCAATTCAAGGGTTTACTTGGATAAATATTAAATTTTAATGGGCCATTAGAGATTTAATTGAAGAAATCAAAAAGTAAGGACTAATTAAAAAAGACGTGTGAATATAGGGGTGGAATTAACCGAAACAAGAGCTAAATTAAAGAATTTAGAATTTTATTGATCAATTAAGGATTAAAATGTACAAATTCAACACCATTGATCAAAATAAAAAAGGTGGTCACTTCAAGGTTGGCATTTAAATTTGATAGGGATGCAATTGAATTGATTCTTAAAATCAAAATCTCAATTGAGAACTTGATTGAACAAATTAAAAAATAAAAATTAATTTGAAATTAAAAACCTTTTAACACTTTTTTTTAATAAATAAAATGAGAAGTTTTATTTAAAACAACACCGTTTTATTCACTATTTATTAAAAAAAAAAGCTGCACTGTATATCTTTTTTCTTTCCCTGGACGTGCTACAGGCAGGGAAAGAAGAGGATTGTTCCCCTACAGCATCTCTATGGCTCCCACCCATGACTAACTAGCAAATGAAAAAACAGAGAAAACAAACCTGGGCGGCTGGATAATATACATGGACGACATCAACATTAGTAGGGCACATAATATACATCTTATATGGTGGTGGCATTGTAGACGAGGACATCCATTATTTTCTTACCTAAGGCGACTATTTCCAAGTCTGTTTTTAAACTTGCACGAATCTGACTTCTGTTGCGACACATGTGTTCTATCCAACAAGTTTTAAAATATGCGCTGAAGATGCTCTAATGAGTGAAATCTGTGGCTTTTTTTTTCATTCAGATAGTCTACGCATTCACGTACGCTAATTTTCCCGTCTCCGTTGTTATCCTTGGCATCGGAAGTCTTTCTGGCCAGTTCCGTGTTATTTTCGGGCAGATGTTTGCAAGAAGCTCCAGCAGCCCGGCGAATCTCCTCCATATTTATTTCTGCGTGTAATATGTAAGAGGAAGAAGATTTCAGAGGATAACGGAATAAGAGGAAGAAGTAATATGTAAGAGGAAGAAGATTTCAGAGGATAACGGAAGAGGTAGCTTAGATCAACAATTTTAACACTCCAAAGGTACTTTGGTCTGCATCTGATCACAAAGCTCTCATGTTCCAAACTTATTTAAAAGTTTGCAGGTGTTCATGGGTCCTTTGGTATCTTCAGTGATTACTCTCTCACACAACACATCAAACACCATTCCCGTATCAGAGTCATTAAGGGCCGCGAATGGTAGTGTATAATCAGTTATTTTTTGAATTGTTTTCGTACTTCAAAATATATGAAGATATTGTTTTAATTGTAATAAATATATTTCCTACCAACAAATTAAAATAATCTAAAAATATAATAAAGATTTAATTTTAAATAAAATAAATTTAAATTTTATCCAAACGTCGTATCTCGACACCGAAGAAGTATCACATGCAATTCATTTTTATTCTCGTACTACCATATTAACTCTAACCCTTACAACCTCATGTCTCCCTTTCCTCGTGCTAGCCACCAGCCATGCGCCCCTTTTCTTTTCAAGCTGAAGCCGCCACTCAAAGCCCATGCAAACCCAGCTACTACTATGAGAGGCCCCCACCAATTTGTTTTTGGAGACAAAGATCTTTTCTTTTATTAATTCCACCGTACCCATTAATTATTTGTCTCTCCTCAACCCTTCTCCACCAACAACAAAAGAAAACAGTAGCTATTAAAGAGACCACACAGCGAAGAAAGATTAAAGAAGTGAAGTCAAGCTGGGTGTGGAAACTTTGGTATCTTCAATAATTCCACGATCCCACACCAAAGGAAACACGGTTCCTTTGCATTTTTCCAAGGAACATGACAAACTGAATCTAGCCAGGATAGAGTTTTTGGTTAGTTAGTACTCTTAAATAATTATTTCGTAAAATAACACAAGGAAAACAATATTTAGAAATCTAAGTATAACTGAGACTATTATAATTGGCATGTGCGTCATGTGAGTGACGATTGCCTTCTGAACCTCCATTATTGCAGATACAATCAACCAAATGCAAGTCGTAAGGATTTTGAATTGATCTACAGGATATTATATTTATGTTAAGCCAAGTTTAATATTTTGTTCCAAGCCTTCCTTGTTGTTTTAAAATTATGTCAAAATATGTTTTCTTTACAACTCATCCTTGTTGTTTTAAAATTATGTCAAAATATGTTTTATTATTCACTCTTCATATTTAAGGTAAATGCACTCATCATGGATCATTATATTTTATATTAAAAGTATTAGTTGTTTCTTTTGATTTTAAATAAAAAAAATCTAAAAAATATCTAAGTCCAATATGGTGGGAGATGTGGTGACTTTTTTTCATTTAAAAGCACGATTCTTTACTTTTAGGAGGTGTTGTGTCTAAAAAAGAAAACCTCTCACCCAAACACTCTCTAAATAGATCAACCCACAATAATTAATGCTTGAACATTTTAGAGTTAGGGTACAAAACCCTTATTCCATAAAAATTATGAATAAACCCTGATACTATAGGATAAATAAATTTAAACGGGGTATTATCCATAAACCATTATTGCATAAACAAATTGTTTAGCAACATTTCATCCTAGAATTTGAACCGGGTTTAATGAACCTATCATAGACCGTCTATTTATTCACTAGCATAACTTTATAAACTATTAATAATCACGAGTTATCTAGAGTAAATATAGATATAAATATCAATTCCCCAAACAAATTGGAAGTAACAATAATAACTAAAATTTTAGAACGGATAAAAATAAAACCTACAATAGGTTTAACTCCTTACAATAGATCCATGTGGATATACCATCAATAGATTGGGCACAATAAACTATTAAGGATAAAGACAAGTAGCAATGAAATTTGCTATAGAGATGATACTTTAGGGTGATAATATATTTTCTTTAACATAACAACTTATTTTGAAGACTAATTAGGGTTTTCTTGTAATCATAATTGATGTGGATCAGCTCATGAATACTAATAAGTATCTACTGCATGTTCTAAATAGGTCAATTACAAGGTCCACAATAAAGGTATTTAAAGAAATATTAAATAGACTAGTTTCTTTATTAAATAGACTAGTCTTGTAAGTTTCGGCCAATGCAAAAATTAGAGGTCCACTAGAGCATCAATAATTAATTTCCAAGAGGGGCTAAATCCCATCTTATTTGAAAAGACAAAATCAACAAAAATATATTTGAAAAAAAATCAAAGAAAAAATTAATAAAAAAAGTAAAAAGAAAGCAAAACACTGGGGATTCAGTATAATGAGTGTTGGATGAACAATGGTTTCCCCCACATCCTTTAATTTTTGTTACTTCATAAAGTTTAATAATATGATTTTTCTATAAAACTATTTTCTTAAAAATATAAAACAATATACTAAAAAAATCAAGTTTAATTTAAAAAAACCCAGCAAATCCATAAATTGGGATAAGATGCGCTTCCTTGACAAACCCGTAAACTATACTATCATAGAATGACAAAATAAAAAGAAAAAAATTATAAAATTAAATTTTTAACCATTTCAATATTAAAAAATAAAATAGATAAAAATAATTTTTTTAAATCATAACAAAAAGAAACAAAAAGAAAAGGAAAAACAACTATTTGTCAAAAAATAAAAACAATGTGCGGATTAGCAGCTTTAAATTTTGAACTTACATAAAATAAAATAATCGAAAGTGAGATTATATAACAATTATTCATTATTTGTTAGTAGAAAAGAAGGAATTGAAACAACAGAATAAGAAGTGTTATATTATTGTTTTACTTTTTACCAGCTTACTCGTGGGTCAACTCGCATGAAAAGGATCCAATCTTTTACCTATGTCTAAAGGAGACTTAACTCATCTTTTGAAACCATGACCATAGGTCAATAACCCACACATGCATTAGATTTTATTGTATAAAATTAATATTTAGTTGCTTAGGGGCTCCAATTTTCAATTAACTTTCATTGTATAAAATTAATATGTTGTTACTGTTAAAGGGATTGTATTCTCAAGTGCCGAAAATCAGGGTTGGGTGTTTGATATTAAGATACAAGCTGCTTGTTAAAAATAATTTTAGTACATGAGAATGATTTCTTAAAAAAAAAATTAACATTAATAAATAAAAATTATTAAAAAATATAAATTTAATATTTTTTTCAAATCAAAATAAACACAATAAAGCATCTCATTTCATCCCTCAGTCATGTCTACATATCTATTTAGCGTTAATCACTTGTGATACTGCTAAATTATTTTACTATAAAAGTGTTATTAACTACATGATTTTGCACAAAAGTGGTATAAAATTAAAATAACAAGTTTTTTAAAGGTTATTACTTCAAGTTTTATAAATTTTAGAATTATTAAAAATTTATATAATTATTAACTTTATATTTTATAAAATTAATCAAGATATTATTGTACATGATCTGACTTTAACATTTCCGATTTATGTGATGTTACACGTGATGGGGACCTTCGGTATCTTCAATAATTTAACAATCCCACACAACACATGAAACATGATTCTCATATCCAAGTCATGAAGACTCAAACATTATCATTGTAGAATGGTTTTTTTTATTATTAATTTCAATAATTATTAACTTTATATTTTATAAAATTAATAGAGGTACTGTTTGTACATGATAAAACCTTTAATATCTTCAATTTATTTGATGCTGCACATGATGGGGACCTTTGATATCTTCAATAATTTAACAATCCCACACAACACATCAAACATGATTTTCATATCCAAGTCATGAAGGATGAAACATATCATTGTAGAGTGATTATTTTTTTAATTGATTTTTTAATATATTAAAATAATATTTATTTATTTATAATAAATTATTTTTGACGCTAAAATAGTAAAATAATTTAAAAACATAATTAAAAACTAATTTTTTTAAAATAAACTTTTATCCAAACACCAAACAATTACAATCTACTCATCTATATATTTATTTAGAGTTAATCACTTATAATAGTGCTCAATCATTTTACTAGAAAGGCATTATTAACTACATGATTTACACAAAAGCAGTATAAGTAAAAAGTTATTTCGAGTTTTAAAAATGTTTGGACTAATAAAGATTTACATCGTCGTTAACTTTAAATCTTGTAGGATTTATTGAGGTGTCTTGTAGGATTTATTGAGGTGCACTTCTGCATAATGGAATTTTTGGTATTGCAATTTATGTGCTGTTGTACATAATAGGACCCTTGGTATCTTCAATAATTTAATAATCTCACACAACATATGACACACGATTCTTGTATTTTGTTCTGAAAGGTTGTGTATTTTATTATAGAATGGTTATTTTTAAATTTTTTTAAAATATGTTAATATAATATTTATTTATTTATAATGAATTATATTTGATACTAAAACAGTAAAATAATTTTAAAACATAATTAAAAATTAATTTTTTTAAAAATAAACTTTTACCCAAACACCGTCTACAGTTGCAATCGACACCGAAGGAGTATCACATACAATTGATTTTTATTCTCGTATCACCAAGTTAACTCTAAACTTTACCACCTGATGTCTCCCTTTGCTCGTGCTTGCCACCAGCCATACACACCCTTTTCTTTTTCAAGATGCTGCCACCACTCAAAGCTCATCTACAACTATGCCCCGTCAAGCACAGGGGCCTCACAATCACTAGCCAATATGTGCAATATGCTTTTCTCTCATGCCTTTCTTCGTCTCATGCCTTTTTAGATATTCTGGTGTCCTAGGCGTAGAGGAACCACAGGAATCCGTCCCACAAATTTGCTTTTGGAGACAAGAACTTGTCTTTTATTTATCCTCGACACAACGAAAAAAAGTAGCTTATAAAGAGACGACACAAAGCACCCACACAACGAAAACAATATTAAAGAATTGAAGTTGTATCTTCAATAATTCCACCATCTCACACCCACACAAAGCACGGTTCGCTTATCAAAGTCATGAGAAGCCGAGTTGCATTTTTCCAAGGAACATGGCAAACTCAATCCAGCCAGGATAGAGGCCAGGATAGAGTTATTGGTAAGTGAGAGTGTTGTAATTGACATGTGTGTCCCTGAGTCACAAATGCCTTCTAAACCTCCATTATTGCATATATATTCTACAACATGCAAGTCGTAGATGTGAATCATCGACTCCTTTCATATAAACACCCTGTGACAGTTTATTTTGCCATCATCTTTTTTTTTTTAAAAAAAGCTACAATGTGCACAATCATAAATAATTAATTTTTTAGCATTAAAATACAATTTACATGAGTAATACATAACTAAGTTATGAATTAATATGTTGGGTCATTCAAATATACCGTAGTCAATATCAAAAAATTAATTTAAAATAAAAAAAAATCTAAATCAAGCTCTAAATCTTAAAATTTTTTTATTGACCTCAAGATATTATATTTATGTTAAGTCATGTTTAGTATTATGGTCCAAGCCTTTATAACTCATCCTTGTTGTTTTAAAATTAGGTCAAAATGTGTTTTGTTCTTACCTCTTGGTATTCAGAGTAAATAGACTCAATATGGATCTTTACATTGTATATTAAAAGTATTAGTTGTTTCTTTTGATTTTAAATTAAAAAATAAACCTTAAAAATATATAAGTCCAATATTATCTAAAGTATTTGTGCCACTAAATCTCACCACTAAGTAGATTAACCCAAAATAGTTAATGCTTGGATATTTTAGGATCAAGGTACAAAACTCTTATTCAATAAAAGCTACAAGTAAACCCTAATACTATAGAATAAATAAATTTTAATAAGGCATTATCCATAAACTACTATTGCATAAACAAATAGTTTAGCAACATCCCATCCTAGGATTTGAATTGAGTTTAATAAACCTAACATAGACCCATCCAATTATTCATAAACATGATTTTATAAACTATTAATAATTACATGTCGTGATATAAAGTAAATAGTAAAAGAAATATCAATTACCCAAACAAATTAGAAGTAGCAAAAATAATCAGAACATAAGAATAGATAAGAGTAAAACCTATCATAGATTTAACTCATTATAGTAGATCCATGTAGATACCCTATGGGTAAATTGAGCACAATAGACTATTGAGGACAAAAAAACAAGTAGCAATGGAATTTACTATTGGTATGATACTTTAAAATGTTAATACATTTTTTTTAGCATCACAAGTCCATTATCTTATAACTCTAAAGACTAATTAGAATTTTTTTTGTAATCATAATTGATATGAAACATCAATACATATCTATTACATGTTTTAAATGGACCAATTACAAGATACAAAATAAAGGAATTGCAAGATTCAAAATAAAGGTATTAAAAGAAACATTAAATGGATACTCTGTTACTATTCTCTTGCATCCATATATATACATATAGAGACATATACATATCTGACGATGAATATTGCCCATCTTGTGTTGAAGCAATAACAGCATATAAGGTAACAAAGCAAAGCAAGATTCAAGGGCTGTCTTTTGGACATTTTCAATTATCTTTAAACAGTTTTCCTACTTCTCCCTTCCTTTTATTTTTCAAACAATTACTACAATAATAATAATAACAATAATAATGTTGGTAATAATAATAATAATAATAGTAGTAATAATAGTAGTATTAATAGTGATAATAGTAATAATAGTTATGATAATAAAAATAATAATAATAGTAGTACTAATAATAATAACGTTAATGGTAATACTATTAATATTCATAATAATAGTTATAAGAGTAGTAGTAATAGTTTGTTATCATTTTTTTCTCCATAAAAAAAAATATGCACTTGTAATTTAGCATAAAAAGTTACTGGCATGTACATTATATGTGTCAATATATAGAAGGCATCCTTACACTTCAGTTGTAGCATGCAACATGTCCTTCTAGTGGTTAAAATTATCTATCCACGATATAGTTTTACGTGTTCCTTTTTTCGATATAATTTTAAATTTTTTATACCTTTTTCTTAATTCTTTTATAATTTTTTTTAAAAAAATTTCAACTTATTTTTACTGAAAAATACTTAAACATGGATAGGAAAAAAAAGAAAAGAATGAAAAAATAAATTTAAGCAATAATAAAAAAAAAAGGGTTATGATAGGGATAATGCTACAAAAAAGAAAAGCAGAACCAAAGACAAAGCTCAAACTTAATAGATCAATGTTAAATAACGAAAATAAAAAGAAAACAATTTCTAAAATTGATTAAAAAAAGACTGAACTCAAATAAGAAAAATAACTGAAATTGATAGCATTAATCATGAGATTAAGACTACCTTATAAAAGATAAACACAAAAAAATATAAAGCAAAATTTTTAATTATAAAAAATAAAACAATGAAGACTAAATCTTGCATTATAAATAATTGAAAGAAACTAATCAGGGATTACAAAATAAACGAAGAAAAGGAGCAATGAAAAAAAAGGGACTAGAATTTGAAAAAGAATTGAATTAAAAGCACAAAATAAAAATAAATAAATGAAAAGGATAAAAAGTAACAATAAAAAAAATAATGATCAAATTAGATATAAAAAATAAATTAAATTAAATGTAAAAAGATGAAATTAACAAAAAAAAAAACTTTACAAAGTATTAAAATCAAAATAAATAAAAAATAAAAAAATAAAAACCAAATTCAAAATAAATACAAATTAAAGGATTTAAAGGTTGACACAAATATCAAAATCTAAAAAAAAAAATAAGAAAAAAAAAACTCATCACCGCCTAACTTGCCCAACAGACCACCTTAAAAGTTATGCCACAACCTTATGTTATAACGATTGAGTTTTTTTTTTTCCATCAAAATTTTCCTCACGCAACTTCGTAATAAAAGCATGAAGGACTTGGAAATGCTGATGTATACATGGCATACGTCATTATATTTTATTAATTTATTAATATTTTTACAGGACAGATTATGAAAAAGCATCGATGTACATATCATTATTAAAAAAAAAAAGCGATGAGACAAACATAAAAATGCCTTCCAAGTCATTCTTAAATTTTGAAAAGTAAAAGGATAAGTATATAATTTTAGTCCGAAAAAAAAAAAGGTTTTTGGATTATCACTGCGTTCCAAACTTCTTTAAAACTTTGCTATCGTGCATGATGGGACCTGTGGTATCTTCAATAATTTAACTATCTCACACAGCACATGAAACCCAGCTATACAACTGTGAGAGGACCCCCACAAATTTGTTTTTGGAGACAAATATCTTTTCTTTTATTAATTCCACCGTACCCATGAATTATTTATTTCACTGAACCCTCCTCTATCAACAACAAAAGAAAACAGTAGCCATTAAAGAGACCGCACAGCGAAGAAAGATTAAAGAAGTGAAGTCAAGCTGGGTGTGGAAACTTTGGTATCTTCAATAATTCCACGATCCCACACCACATGTATTGACATGTTCCTCGTTTTCTATGGCAATCAAGCTAGTGGTATTGCTAACTAGTGTTTTTTCTTTCGTTTCAACCAGAAACGATTAAAAAATCCCAAGCATTTTCTATGGAAATCAAGCATGTTCATGCCCTAATAATTTCTTTTGGTATACATAATGTTTTTCTATGTTTTCTTTCGAGGCTTCATTTTGACAACTATTAGTGATTTGCCCAAGACTCCCCTGGCACACCTTAAATTCTTCCAATTGAAAGTTCAGGATGCTCTGTTACTATTCTCTTGCATCCATATATAGATATCTGATGATGACTATTGCCCATCTTGTGCTGAAGCAATAAGCGCATACAAGGAACCATTTAGGTGGTGGTCAAGTGGTAAGGACTTGGGATTAAGAGGTTTGCTCCCTCTATGATCTCAGGTTCGAGTCTTTAGTTGCTCATATGATAGCCACTGGAGGCTTACATGGTCGTTAACTTCAGGGCCCGTGGGATTAGTCGTGGTGCGCGCAAGCTGGCCCGGACACCCACATTAATCTAAAAAAAAAATAAGCACATACAATGTAACAAAGCAAAGCAGGGAGCTGTCTTTCACACGTTTTGAATTGCCTTTAACCAGTTTTCCAACTAATGTTGTTGCTATACCGACGGTATTATGGATGAAATATATAGATTTTTTTTTTAATAAGAATTGGTTTACTAACATGGAAGTTTTTGCGGATAATTTTATTGATGTAATTATTGAGGGATGCAAACTAGGATCTATAGTGACATCACCAATTCAGTGTCAACATTACTAATAGAATCACCAACGAAAGTATTATGTCGATGATTCTATCAGTAAAAGTTAATATATTATCATTTTGCTAATCCTTTCCTCCCTTATTTCTCTTTCTTCTTTCTCATCCCAGCTCTCCCCTTCTAAACTGCAAACAACCCCCCTAAAAATATCTCATTCTTCTTAACACAAGTCATCTTTCTTTAACTTTTATGATCACAACATCTATATTTTGATTTATTGTGGATTTTATTATTTGTTGTAAGTAAATCTATCTTTTTAATTTTAACATTTAAATGTTAATTTTATTGTTTTTTTATTGTTTTTTTAGTATATATATTTTGTTAGAGTATGTATATGTTTTATTGTTATTTTTTAAACAAACTTGTAGTATGAATGTATAATTTTGTACTTGTTACAATTTGTTTTGGATTTTGTAAAATTATATTTGTATATAAATTATTGAAACTTTGTTGAATTACCAAATTAGATGTGCTATGATAAATGATTAATAACTTGTTTAACAAGTCCATTTTAATTTTTATCAATGATATTACAGAGTTGTAATTTCCATAAATTTATATGTATAAATTTGTATGGATTTTGATAATTGATAATGAATATTTATGAGAAGTGTTAATTAATTTGTTGGATAATGTTGAGGTAAACCAATATTTTTGCAAATTTATTTACTTAACATAGTTAATTAATATATGTTATCATCATAATTTATAAAGGTTCGATACAAGTCATGAATGATCATTCATGGATGTGTTAAAATTAACCCCAAGGATTGCGAGGATGAATTATTGTAATGGGGTTTAGGGTTTTATTAATTTCACAACATCTATTCCTAGAAATTTTACTAGAGGTAGTATTAGGTGTTCATGCCGGAAGTGTAAGAATAAAAAAGTATCTGTATTTAGATGTTGTAATAATACATCTTCTATACAAAGGGTTCATAGAGGATTACCTGTGTTAGTATGCACATAGAGA